>NC_142031.1:62910360-63210360 GCF_982192425.1 Myodes glareolus
GCAGTTTGTTCTTCAAACCCGGCACAGTTCATGTTCAACAATCTGGTTTTAGAGCCAAGGATGCTAAAGTGTTCATTGAGGGTCACACCCCTGGTCACAGACAGCACCCTACATCAGAGCCCACCTTCACCATGGTTCTTATTCTCTTTTCAAACCATCAGGGTGGCAATAGAAAGTCTTGAGAAAATAAGCACGGTGAGTAATAAGAAAAACATCACAGGATCCGGCGAATTCAGATCTGCTATTCTGGGCAGAGCACACTGGAACAAGGGCCCTAAGTAGCTTACATAACTGGCCTGCTGCAGGAGTGTAGTGTGCATCCAGTTACAGACAGGCAGAAGGTGTCGCTGCAGGGGAATTCGTTTCTTAAAACACTGTTAATTAAAAATTCAGCACATGACTCACTGCAGAGCAAAGAAGTCAATAGCCACTACTTATACAATCTGAACTGGAGATCAGCTGTCCCATCTCGGGAAGCAAAGACAAGCTGGGCTTCTGAGGACCTTACTGCAATAAGATGATCTGCACCCTTGGGTTGGGTGTTTGTGAAAAAAAGAGAACTTTAATCCCAACTCTGTTTTAAATAATTGGTCAGTGGGGCTTGCAGAAGATACAGGAGCTACAAGGGAGATTCATGATGGAGAATGTCAGGGAAATTTCTGCATCAAAAAGAAAAGAAACAAAACAAAACTCTCAAATGAATGAAATCAACCTTAAAGCATGGTCTCCTACCATCTTGGGTCCAGTTCTGAGCTTGGAATTGCTCTCCAAAGTGCTGTTCCTCAGAAAGCATTTTTCTTCAGGAGTTTTTTATTGGTCCCATCTGTCTAACAGGATTGCTCATCACCTCTAAGTTAGCTGAAAGCTGTTTGTTATCAACAAATTACATAAGTACCTGGTAAATATTTTATGAAGAGAATTATAAATATTTCCCTTTCTGTTTGCAAGAATAAGTGGTATTTACTCATCCTGACACTCCTCTTGGCTTAGCTACCCTTGTTGGGGATTGTGAAGACATTCTCAAAGCAGCTATGGTTCCCCATGAAGGGCAGAGTCATTTCCCTGGACAGAACTGTTATACCTATTACCATCCTCCAAGTGGCACCCACAGAGCCTAAAGTAGAAGGGTCAAGAATCTACAGAGAGACATTTCCCATCATGATACCAGAAAATAGGGAAAATTCTATTACAAAGCAAAATATATCATTTTGTTTGGTTTTGGAGATAGTCTATGCTGATCTCAAACTGCCTATATAGTGTTCAAAACCTTGAACTTCCCATCTGGCCTCTATCTTTCTATTGCAAAGATTACAGGCATGCACTACAATACATGCTTGCACACAGTGCTGCTGATTGAACCTAGGTTTGTGGTATAGGAGGTTCTTCTGTCTATATGTTGCTTTCATTGGTTGAATAAAGAAACTGTCTTGGCCTTTTGATAGGGCAGAACTTGGGTAGGCAGAGTAAACAGAACTGAATGCTGGGAAGAAGGGCAAACAGAGACGTGCCATGGAGCTACCAGGTCAGACACGCTAAATCTTTCCCAGCAAGCCACAACCTCATGGTGAACACAGATTATTAGAAATGGGTTAAATCAAAAAGTGAGAGTTCGCCAATAAGAGGCTAGAAATAATGGGCCAGGTAGTGTTAAAATGAATACAGTTTCTGTGTGATTACTTTGGGTGTAAGCTAGCTGGGTGGCCAGGACAAACAAGGGGCCCTGCTCTCGATAACATATCTTTGTGTGCTGGACAAGCATTCACCAGCTAAACTGCAGCCCCAGCACTATTATTGTCTGTGAAGACATTATATGTGCTCCAGAGAAGAGTGACTCGCAACCAGACAGACCTGAGTGAAAACTGACTTGACTGCCTATTGATCATACAAGGTTGCCTGATCTCCTGGGATCTCAGGGTCTTACCCAGATTATCTTCTATGTGTAAGAGCCTGATGGTCAGCAGAGGGTGCGGTGTTTGGTCACAGTTTCTGGTTGAGTAATAACTCAACTTATATTAGCTGCCTCCTTCCGGCTTCACCTTTGCCTTTGAACCTCAATATTTTGAGGGGATACCACCAAGATATGGAGTCAAGCCTATTCCCTGAGACAAGCAAATAATGAGCTGAACCCCAAGAGTGAAATGCACAATCATTTAAACACAAAGTATGACAGATCTTTTGAAACAGCAGTTGACAGATGGAAACACACAAGCTCATAGTTGGTTCTGCGGCATCAAAGGAGAACAAGCCAGGCTAGGTGCTCCTCACCAGGAACAAAGCTCCAATGTGTCCAAGTCTGCGTGTCTGGGAGAAATAGGGCACATTTTCAGTCATTCATCTAACACTTCCTGTGCCCCGGTGCTGACTATATATGTGACCTTGGACAAGGTCTTTATCCTCTCTCGTTCTCAGTGTGTTCTTTTCTAAAAGGAAAGCATTAAGAGTACTTCTCAGGGGGTGGTGACAACTGGCAATTATGGTAATATATGTACAGCTCTTTCCCAGAGTGCCCAGCACATAAACTTCCATGATTGTAAGCATTATTATTGTAGATCATAATACTGCACTATTATTACCACATAATAATTATCATAATCTCCCAGGCTCTGTTATTAGGATTTGCATACATGCAGCAGAATATGTCACAACTTTCTCATCCAAAAGCTCACAACTTAGTCATATGATGGAAAGTGCTAGTGATTTTGTCTTAAATAATGCAACTCCTAGTCCTGGTTCTTCTATATATCATATCTATAATACTAGATAAAACACTTTAAGGCCCTTCAACACTGTTCTTCATCTATGAATGAAAACTATTTACATGTACACAATGGTTATAACACATATATGTATATAGAGAGAATTATTTATATATATATATGTAGAGAGATATATACATTTATATATACACATATCTACATGTGCACATGCATATATATGTATGTGTATATATATGTGTGTATCATATATATGTATGAGATAGGCTATGGGAATGTTCCTTTTTTTTCAACTATATATGTTTTTCAAGTGCTTAGCCACAAATAAAACATCTATATCATACCCTCCATCTAAGGAAGGCTTGGAGACTAAGAAGAGGAGGAAGAAAGATTTTGAAGAGCCAGAGATCAGTAAGGATCAGAGCAAAACAGTATCTTCTGTACATGATAGAACTACATCACTCTTGAGTTCATAACAGGTGTGGTTGCCTGCACAGGATGTACACAGCAAGAAGCCAGTCAGTATCCCAGCATCGCGTGGGGAGAGGCTCAAGAGCCTCTATGCTTAGTTGAGGAACTCTTGACAGTTGGGGTGGGAGACTTGGTTTTCTGTATGAATGCGGTTCCTGGTTAGTTGACCACATCCAAGTTAATGGTCCCAAAGCAATGAGTAGATGGTCAGCACAAACAGGAATTGATGAGTTATTGGGAGGTGGGGCTGAAAGTTGAGATGTTGTAGAGACAGAACTTGGAGGTGCTATAGGAAGTAGTGTGGAATAGATGTGATTGAAATACATTGTATGCATATTTGAAACTCTCAAAGAATTAATAAAAACACTATATTAAAATTTCCCAAGCCGAAATGACCACCAGGCTTCCGGGAGGTCTGGATTAAGATGGTTTTCCAGGAGGATGTTTGTTCTCTTCCCCTCAGATTTCATCCCCGTTCAAAATAAGCAAGGTCTGTGAGAGCATGGCTTAGCTACTTCCCTTCCTTCTCTAGAACTGGCACACAATTCTGGCACCTTCTCTAGCTCACTTCCTTCACCTTTCTTCTAGTTGTTCTTTGGTCCTCAGTTGACAGATCCTCTGAAGAAAACGGAGTTTCAAATCATTCAGAATTTCAGCAGAGCATTAATCTATCTGTGAGTCCTTCTGTGTGCAGTGGTCCGAATGGTCACAGGTCACACACTCCTGAAGCTGGCCCTGACTGAGTTGTCAATAATAGGTGGACAGAACAGCTGGTGTCTGGAGTATTTCTCATCTGAGCTTCCAAGGTGGGACTACAAGGCTGTGTCATTGCTGCTTCTACAACCAGGGTGAAAAAAGTGCTGGGAATGACGTTTGGGAAGATGTGGCCAGCTGTGTGCCTTTTTGTACCTTGTTATGGGGTTCATTCTACTGTTAGTGCATGAAAGGGTGGTTGAATCGGTGGGAAAACCAGAACTCTGAATTGCAATGAAGAGCTGTGGCTGGAATCTAGCCCCATGAGAATCTGGACTCAACAGTCAGCTCTGAAAAGGCAGGAGTGGGAGATTGAGGCAAACGTAGCATAGGTTACACATACAGCAATGAAAAAACACAAGCCATTATCTTTAACTACCAGAGACATTCTGGTCTGTCCTAAGAATGAAAGGCACAACACTTGGACATCAGTGATTGCTAAGTTCTCCCTTCTTATCCCATCAGTACACAGTTCTTGTTCCCAGGCCCAGGTTTGTTTTCTGCATTCGCATTAACTAGGGGTTCCTTATATTTGCAGCATTTTCCAGAATGCATTTGGGAACTCTTTGCTGGATCCTTCAAGGTCCTTTCAGTGTAGAAAATCTGGGGAATCCTAAGGATTCTGTCTGTGAATTGCTTCCTGAAACAAAACATTTGGGGGAAGGGGGCTTTGGTGAAGCTTTAGACCATCAGAAGTCAGAAGATCTGATCCCCTTTACTTATCCCACATGGATTTTCCCACTCCATGTGATATCGCACCTAAGCAAAGCTGTGCTGCAATGCCTTTCTCTGCGGAACTGAAGTCTCCTCAAAGGTAGACTGCACAGACCACCTCAGTTTGTCTTCTACAGAGGAATAGACTGAACGATGGAATCTATGCTGTGACTCCTCCATTGCCTTCCACAACAGCAAGATTCTCTCTCTCTCTCTCTCTCTCTCTCTCTCTCGCTCTCTCTCTCTCTCTCTCTCTCTCTCTCTCAGACTCCTACCACGATATACCCAAGGATGCTACCTAGCAACCCCGGGAGAGGGCTGTGTGCATGTGTGCATGTGTGCGTGTGTGTGTTTGTGTGTGTGTAAATGTAGAAAATGTGTATGAGGCAGAGGATTTATATTGTTGTGCATGCCAGAGTCAGGAAACCATTATTGTGTACCAAAGGGTAATTCCATAGGCATATCAAATTCCATATGATAATTCATAAAGCCTTTGTCCAAAGGGTGCGACTCTGGACCAACGTTTCTGAGGAGCCAGCATAACTGGCTTTCATATGGCTTAAGGGACCCTTATAAATGAGAGGTGTGGGTTTACAGGTATTCCCTTTGTCTTCTCCATGTTGGTCAATGGGATTTGGGTCCCTTCTTGGGCATAAATAGAGATATACTGATGAGCAGTGGAGAACTGTGTCTCGGCACTACATAAAAAACTTTGAAAGCACAACATCTAACAAGGATGTACTACATAGGGTTCTGCAGTGAAACAGAACTGAGGGGGGGTGCAGGAAAGAGAGAGAGGAGAGAGTTATGTAATGCACCGTGTCATAGCATAGAACACAGTATCACAAAACTCACATACACACACCTGCACACCAGAGAATGAGAGGCTGGTAGGCTCTCAGCCCAGAAAGCTAAATGTCTCAGTGGTACTCGCCTGACTGGAGGGCTGAAGCAGGGGGATTTCTGATTTTCTATCTGACTAGGAAGGTCGAGGCTGGAGTCTGACGCCGGAGAATGGTAACAGAAGCAGCAGCAAGCATCAACACTCTTGCTCAGGAAGAGAAACAGCTAAGGGAGGGTGCTTGTCTTCAGACCACCAGCAGGCACTACGCACTCTGAAAGAGAAGCTTCTGCTCCCTTCATCAGCGCCTTCTGGAAACAGCCTCGCTGACGTGCCCAGACACGCATCTCCTAACTGATTCCAGAGTCCATCAAGTACTGGGTCTAGGCCTCAGCATCACACGCATAAAGTCACAGGCAGCTCTGGGTTATTTGCCTGGCTGTGGTGACAAGTACTCCTAGTCATCTCAGCCACAAAGAAGAGCGGAGCAGGAGAATTGCGGTTTTGAGAGTAGCTTAGGCTTTATAGCTAATTCAAGCTTGGCTGAATAACCTGGGCAATGGAGGAAAAGTCCGCCTCAGAAAGAGCAAACACAGATAAGAGGGAGATCAGACTAAAATGTCTGTCACCACATTCTTCACTCGGGTTGATTCTGCTCATATGGGTGGCCAGGTGGCTGTTCTTGCCTCTATTACTATCGTGCGTCCTCCTCAAAGCTGTGCATCTGCTTGGAGAGGATCACTTTCCCTGGACAGACAAAGACCAGTCTTTGGTCAAGGATGTACAAACAGCTATGTTCTTTTGCTAAAACCTGTAAATTTGCTCTCCAATTCAACAAGCAAAAGGGCCAGTGATGTAGCTCCATGGGGGAGCATTTGCCTAGCATATGCAATCTCAAGTACTACAAAGGAAAAAGTAGCATGTGTAACACATGAGTACCCCACCGCTCTTGTCATCTGTTTTAAATTTTTTCCATGTGTATTTTTCCACTGGACTCTCCTTGGCCCTCATCTCTTTATTAGACCTCAAGGACTTGAAGAGAACAGGACAATATCTACTGATTATCAGGAAGCTTCAAGGTTGTTCTGCTACTTCATTTCTGCCTCTATAGGCAGCCTCACTACAGAGCACAAAACAAACAAAACTGATGAAATGAACCAAAGCACACAGGGCACCATCAGTAGTACACGCAGTCTGGCCTCAAACAGAGAGAATTACCAGCTTCCCAGAGCTCACCTTCTTTCTCTGGGAGTCTCACATTCCATGGCTGATGAATGCCTTTCCAAGGGGCCAGATTGAACTGCTCTCCACACTATTATTTAACACTGGTGTTCCCACAAATAATCCCTCCTGGGAAGATTTTTTTTTTCTTTGAGAGTGAAGTTGTTCCCTCTCTAATTTTCCTAACCTATATGAACCAGAATTCTTGATTTCACCGTGAGAGGCTGAGCAACTAAAACACTGTGCTGTTCCAGGTCTTCAGAGGCAGAGTTCAGCCTTTGCCAAAAGCCTGGTCTCTGACTGCCAGTCTGCTCCATTTCCAGGGCTTGCATTGAACTCAAAATCCCTAATTGCATCCTGTGGAAATTATGATTCTCCCTATGAGCTCTTGGGACTGACTCCATTCAAAAGAGCCAGCAGGGCGCAAATGCTGACTCTCTAGGAAAGCACTTTCTGATGAATGAAGGAAAAAGAAAGGGGGAGAAATGTTCTTCACTTGGTGTTCAGGCCCATGGGTCTTAGTCACACTTCTGATGTTAGTATATTCAGAGAAATCTACTTATCCGCACCTTCATTTTCAAGTTTAAAACAAAAACATGGGTATAATATTACCATCAACTCCTCTAGCCCAAACAGTTACCAAATTAGCTAAAAGGTCATCTTTCTGTGGCATCTTGAAATGTCTCAAAGGCTCGAAGTCATCATCCTTGAGACCGAGGTAAGAGGGAGTAAACACTGTGTTATAAGCTCAGGCCCAAGGGACACAGAGGCGGAGAGCCCAGACTTATGGGATGCCATACCACAAAACGGGTTCCAAACGTCACCACTTGCCTGGAAAGTATCTAGGTATTACCACATTAAAAAAAAAAAAAAAAAAAAAGACAGTACCTGTAGTAACATTTGGTCCAGAAAATGTCTCCCTTTCCTGCGGATCTTCTCAGGGTAGTTTGACACACGTCCCAGGACCCTCCCACCCCCACCCAGGAGTATGCCAAATATGCCTAACATTCCAAAGAGATATTTAGGAAAATCCATTTTTGGAAATACTCACTTAAGAGAAGGTCCAACCATCAACAGAGCTCTCTGTACATGAAGCAGGCCGAGATATCCCTGATAAGTGCACCTTTTAGACTGGCGTGACAAACAGGCTGTGGATTGATGCTACTTTGAATGCTTGCATACTGCTAAGCAGTTAGGTGAGAGTTTAACAAGTACCTCCTAGATCTTTCCAGATATTTAGGCTTCTGCTAGGAAAATGAAATTGTGGTTATAAGGGAGGGAGGAGTGTTTGGGCAGGTGTGATGTGTGCTTGTGGCTTGTGAGTATGTGTGTATGTGTGTGTGTGTGTGTGTGTGTGTGTGTGTGTGTGTGTGTGTGTGTGTGTGTGCTCGTATCTAGAGGAAATATAACAAAGGAAATTTTGTCCTGAGTTTCATCATCGAGTCAGTGGATCCTGTAAGCCCAGCCTGTCAGGTTGGCAAGCTGAGATTGAGATTGGGTCAGCTGGAGAGGGAGCAATCAGAGAGAGCTCTGTGGCTAGAAATCCAATTAGTGTGAAGCAGGTGATAACGTGACACAACCGAACACATAAGATTTATCTCCATTTACAAGTTGAGAGCTGGTAAATATTTCTTAGCACCAGCAGTGAATAATCAGCGGCACGGCCATAACATGGAGATTGCTTTTCCCTGCCTCGAGCCTATTGCTGTGTGCGGCCATTTCTCACTTTACACTTCCATATATAACCCTTCATGCTGTCCTTCCGCTCGACACTATCAATCCTCGTACCTGTCCTCTGCTTTTCATTGATTCATGTAAATTAATTTCCACGGCAAACTCCACTTTGTTGCCAGTCTCTGCAGAAGTTCAAGAGAAATGCCATACATCTTGTCTGTTTCTCTGTTTATTTCCATTGCGGGGTTCCTGGCTACAGTGGCTCCGTAATCACAGGCAGGATGTTTAAAAGTATTCACTTCCTTCATGGCTGGATGAAACCCCTAACAAGGAGGATCATATATATGTGGAAAGGAGTTGCAATAATTAATTAATGATTACAATAATACTCTTTTACATTTTCCCATGTTTCATGCAAAGAGTTCATGCTCTCCAGGGCCAATAAACACTGAGTAAAAAATGATGGCTTATGGCTTCAGAAGCTACCACATGAAAAGTCCTATAACTTCTACCCTGGTCTTTTGGAACAGTCCCTCTTGAAATGGTCACAGCAGATAAAGCCAGCATCCACATGGTTGACAAATCTGAATTGGTCACACACATTGGAGACACCCTAGCAATGGCAGATGGAGAAGGAGCTATCAGGGAGCACCAAAGGGAAGGAGCTGTCTTGAAAGTGCATCTTGTGCACTAGTCTGATGCTGCGTAAGTTCACATCAAATGAGTAGATAAGGTCTTTCCCAAAGGACCAGAAACAGGTCTCTATATAAAGTGCCAAAAGTTGGGAAAAGGTTGGTAATACAGCAACACATAACCGTACCTTTTGCATCTTTTGCTCTGAACCAGTCTAGGAGTAAAAGTCAGACAGAAAGGACACATGAAATAAGTGTTGATGGCTGATATAAGAAAGTGCATTGGAAGACTGGCCATCTGATAAATTTTTTCCTAGTTAGGCAACTGCCAATTCAAATGAGAAAGGAAACCAGGGGACTCTGGATTTCTCTTTACAGGGCCAATCTGAAGGAGTGAGAAGAAAGATCACGTATGTTGAGCACTGCTGCAGAAATGGTGGCCTGTATTCCCCTGTTCGACCTGCATTGTGAGCCTCTTAGAATGGTGACATACTATTTACTTTATAGATCAGGAAACGGCAGTAGGTACAGATGAATGGCCTGCCTGGGTAGCAAAGCTGGAATGATTATGCTTGTTCTTACCGAGGCTGGAAGGCAGCCTTCCCCGGCTGCCAGGGGGCTGTTACTCTCAGCTCTCCTTCAAGGTCGATTTGGTCAATAGAGTTGGTAATGGAGCTGGCAGCCTGTGGGCAAGGTCAGAGCTATTCCTAGAAATTCCTAAGGGAACTGATAGTCCAATCCCAGGCCCTATAATGTCCGGTTTCAACCCCCTCAGCCCTCTTTGAAGAAATCCCTTTGCACATGTAATTATTGAGTAGCCTCTACGCTAAGGTTTCAAAGATAAGCAGTAAAAACCTTGTTTTGTTTTGATTAAGTCTCCCTATGTGAATATTAAAATGTAATGACATAGAACTTTATTTCTATGTCAGTTTCTAAATTGATTCCAATCATCTGAGCTGGCCTCAGATTCGTGATTTTGCCTTTGCCCGTGCCCGTGCCTAAACCGTGCCCACGACTGTGCCCATGTCCCTTTCCCTGCCTTTGTCTCCTGAAAGCTGACAGAGTTCAATGCCCAATTCAGAGAAGGTCTTACAAGAGCAGATTCAGCTCCCAAGGGCTGACAGCAATTAGCTATTGTTAGGGACAGATGTTGCCCTGCCTTGGGGGAGACTCTCCACACATGGCCTCTCCCACTGTTTCTGGAACCCCTGTGCTAAACTCACAGGAGGTTTAGCTCTTCTTTTCTTTCCACTGAAATTGCCATAAGAATGTCTGACACCTCATAAATCTAGGATGCTCAAGGGATGTCTGAGCAGGGTGGCAACAAGGGGGACGTATATTTCCTGTGGTTTTGAAAAAGAAGACTCAAAAGAAAACTTTTCAAATATTGCTTCTTCCCCCACAAGGCATGCATCGCACTCCACGGAGCAAGCTCGTAAGTCTAGCTGAAAGTCTTACATGTTCTGTGGCTTAGTGGGAAGTTCTTGTTTACCCCCTGGTGTTTTCACCTCCTGACACCAAGCTGCAGTTTTCATCCCTCTCAGGATAAGGATTCTCTGACTCTGAGCTCGCCAAGCTCAACTATGAAGAACTAAAAAGGACAAAGACACCCACATCCGTGCGCCAGCCACCTTCATCCCGCCCCCTCCGTTTGTTGATTTTATGCACATATCCTTATCTTCCTCTTTCTTCTCTTTGTCTTCCTTTCGCTCTCTCCTCCTCTGGAAGTGCATTATTTGCCACCAACAGACAATAAATAACCTGCCTCATTCTTTTCCTTGCTCCTCCTTTGGAAAGTACATTAAACTGTAATGTTAATATTAAAAATAATGAGAAAATTGTCTTTCCATATCAGTTTCTGAATTCCAAGCATCTTACTGAAATTCCCCTAACATACATTTTCGTGTGCATAGGCGCTGCAAGCAAGCTCATGCCTACACAAATGCGTGTCCATGATATCATGTTCTTTGCAAATTTTTCCATTTGTTTTCATTATCTTCTCAATTCCTTTGGCTCTACGTCCCTCTCAGGCTTTAACTCCTGCAGATCAGCCTCCCCAGGCTTCTAGCCCTGATAGCCCTTGCTTTCCTTGGAGCACTGCCAGCATTTAGCTTTTGCATCGTATATGTTGGCACAAAATTAATGAGTGTCTGGAATTGTTCTGTCATAATACTTTTATTCCTAAGAAGACAAGATTGTTCTTCCCAACTAAAGTACTTCCTCTGTTGCATAGCATACCAACTCCTTTGCTTAGGAATCTTGACTGGCTCCTTGGAGCAAAGGCAGTCTGTCACCTGGTGAGGCACTCAGCAACCAAATAAATTTATGCACAGTCTCTATGAGCCTAGGGTGTTGTGTAACTATTCCCTCCTAGAAAATGCCCTTACTATGTCTTGGTTTTAGTTGAGAAATGCAAGCAAATTTTGAATAGTGATTGATTGAATAGATTTAATCCAGAAGTATGAAGCCAATCGCATAAGATACACTAAGGTAGGAAGACCTGAGCTAACTACTGCTCTCTGCACAGGGAGCAGAGGTGGGAGAGGAAGCATGGCCTGTGTGTCCCTTTGTGGTACTAGGTATGACTAGATCAACACCCTAAAATATTTCTCTCCTATGATTCCCCCTGCCTTTGCAACGCGAAGACCAAACTGTCTATCACAGCACTAAGTGACTTTAGGCAGCTGGCTTCTGGTCATGGCTCCAAGCTCATCTTGCATAACATCTCTCTATCTTCATGCACAATCTAGTCTAGCCATGAGGCGTGGTATGTGATAGCCTAGGCAGACCACAATTCCCTCACTTCTGCACACGGTTCTTTCTCTGTTCCATGCCATTCCACCCCAGCTTTCATACACACCCCTTAATCAGATTGTATGTGCTCAACGAGCTCTGATAACTACTAAGGGCATTACTCCACCTTCTCTTACAATAGCTTCTTCTATTATTTCACCCTTTCTATTGCAAAAAAAGAAAGGGAAGAAGAAGAAGAAGAAGAAGAAGAAGAAGAAGAAGAAGAAGAAGAACAAGAACAAGAACAAGAACAAGAAGAACAAGAACAAGAAGAACAAGAACAAGAACAAGAACAAGAACAAGAACAAGAACAAGAACAAGAACAAGAACAAGAACAAGAACAAGAACAAGAATTTCTAGAACTTCCTACCCAGTAACGAACAGGTAGAGCACAAAGCTGATTTATTACAGTGATCAGAACTTGTCGATTTTTTTAAACAAATAAGAAAAAATATGTAAGAAAAAAATTGACATAAGAAAAAAAATGTACAGATAAAAAAAAT
Organism: Myodes glareolus; assembly: GCF_982192425.1. NCBI lineage: Eukaryota > Metazoa > Chordata > Mammalia > Rodentia > Cricetidae > Myodes > Myodes glareolus. The sequence continues at coordinate 62,922,677 of NC_142031.1, forward strand.
CAGATTTTCATAGAATGATATTATTTTTCCCCCTGAAAATGGGAAGTAGGTACCCATTTGGTGGTCTTTAAAAGAATGCTTGACTGGGGGCAGACATGTGCAGAGGTTTCTATTGTTTGGTCCTGTAAGCTGGAAAGGCCAACCTGCCCTCCTTATGTCAGTTCTCAAAATAATGCCATGGAAGAATAGATCTTTCCCGATGTTCTCATGCAGCCTGGACCCTGGCACACAGTCTCTGCCTTCCTTCTCAGCTCTCCCGGATTAGGAGCCAGAGAGGAAGAATACAGAAACCCTCAGCAGCTTTCCATAAGTTAAACAGCTGAGTCATTCACATCAATGTTAAAAGCAGGGCAAGAGGTTCCCAAGGGCTCCATAAAGTATCCCAGGAGCTACAGTTTCTTGGGGAAGAAAAGGGTACCACTTGCAAAAGCAGTTTGAAGATGCTTCCTACAGAAAAGCAGAAGCCTTCAAAAATGGGACTTAGAGCCAATTAGTCCCTTCAAAAACGGGACTATTGTTAAGGTCACTTGTTCACGGTCACTTTAAGGAGTTGTGCATGTTAATATGGAAAGAGCTCCCATTCTGGTTTCTGGATCTCACTAGGTTCCCATTAAATGCCATCACCACCAATAAGACGACTTCTTAGTGTCCTGAGCCTCAGGCAATGAGATGTTCATGAAAACTGTCTTAGGGTTTTCCATTGCTGTGAAGAGACACCCGGACCACGGCAACTCTTATAAAGAAAACATTTAATTGGGGTGGCTCACTTACAAGTTTTAGAAGTTTAGTCCATTGTCATCATGACAGGGAACATGGCAGCATGCAGGCAGACATGGAGCTGGCTCCTGCTTGACTAGAAGGCAGCAGTAAGTCAACTGCCCATCACACTGAGGGAAGCTTAAGGAAAAGAAACCTCAAAGCCCACCCCCACAGTGACCCACTTCCTCCAACAAGGCCACACCTCCTAAGAGTGTCACTTCCTTTGGAGGCCATTTTCTTTCAAACCACCACAGACAGTCCCAATCTTTGGTTGTATTCTAAAGGAGGAAGAGACTGGCATTTCTTCAATATCTATCCAGTCTCAGCATACCCTTGGCACATGTCAACACAGGAAGAATGAATACTCCCAGAGGCATGTGGAGTAGATGGGTTTTTGAGGGCATTCCAGCAGGTGTCATATGGGGAAGCAAACCATACGAAGAGATAAGAATGACAACCCATGGGGTCATCTGGGCTCAGGCTGCTGCCGAGGATCATGTCTGGGTATGTGGCCTTATAGCAGCCAGGGGCTGAATTGGCATATGTGGCTTCTGTTGCCACCAACAGCCACGAGGATCCCTAGGGTCAAGTCAGTCAACTGAATCCAGGTTGGTGTCTGAGGGCCACGATGCATGCAGATCTGATCATGGCCTGTGCTACTACTCAATGCCATGATGACATCAGGGCCAGAGCTGCAGCGAAGAGTCCATGTTGATGTCCGAGGACCACACTACCACTGGGGCTTGTTCCAATCTGAGTGACCGGCACTGCTACCTGGGTCAATGGTAACATCCAGACCTGACTGCTCCCCAAGACCATGTCTGGTCTATGGTCCTACTACAACTGGGGTTGCCGCCACCATAACCATCCCGACCTGAGTAACCAGTGCTTCCATCTGATGCCAGGACGTCATCGGACCCAAGTTGCTGCCAAGAGCAATGTCTGGGTCTGCAGTCAGTCTCAGGGGGCCTTAGGAACTATGGGAGATGAAATCAGAGAGCCATGCTGAGCTGACCCCTGCCCTTTGCTGGCCCAGGGAAAGCTGGCCTTGCCTCTCTCTGGACACTGCAGCAGGAGAGCTGGCCCCTGCACTCAGAAGGTCCCACCCCGCACCACGGTCAAGGATGAACCAACTCTGAGGGCATAGGCATAAAGGAGCTGTCTCTGCCCTCTCACCTGAGGTGGGTCGCCCCAATGACCCTGACTGGTCAGCTCGCCTACCACCTAGGCTCTCAGCGGGTCTTGGGTTGACCCACCCTAGTGACTACCCTTTCTAGGACCTTTCCGGAGTTTATGAAGAGACTGGTCCAGTGGGACAGTATCCGCAGGATCTCCACAACTTGAGTGACCATGGGATATCCCAGAGGTGTTCTGTGAGGATCCAGGGATGATGGCATACCAGAAACCAGAGTCCTTGACCCAGACCAGTGCTGTTCATTGCAATGAACATTTGCTAGTAAAGCTGATAGGATGAAAAGGTCTAACAAATGACACACTGAGGCCCCCATTGCCACCGGGATGGAAAAAGAGGTGATGTTGGAGAGGGTGAGAAAGAGGAAGAGGCAAAGAGGTTTTTGTTTGCTTGTAGGATTTTTGTTTGCTTGCTTCCTTTGCTTTGTTTTCTTTGGTGGGGGGTGATGCAGGAGTGAGAGGAGGATATGGGGGGATGGGAGGTGAGAGGAATTGGAGTGCATGTTGTGAAACTCCCAAAGAATCAAGAAAGAAGTTAAATTTTAAACAAAAGAATGAAAACCTGATGCAGATTGACTTTGTCAGCCTGGATCAGACTTTGGGGAGTGAGTGCCAGACAGCTTGTTCCCAAAGTACTTAAGTCTAGTATAATTTGGAGAAAACAGTTGCCTGGTGTAATACAATCCACCCAACACCCTAACCCCATGGCCCTACCCCATGCACAAGTGATGTAGGTGGGTCTTCTGTCTTTGTGTTACTTTCACTGGTTAATAAAGAAACTGCCTTGACTTTTTGATAGGGCAGAATTCAGATAGGTGGAGTAGACCGAACAGAATGTTGGGAGAAAGAAAGCAGAGTCAGTCAGATGCCATGATTCCCATTCCTGAGATGGACGCTGGGTAGACTCATGCCGGTAAGCCACGGCCTCGTGGTGGCATACAGATTATTAGATATGGGTTAGTCAAGATATGAGAGTTAGCCAATAAGAGGCTAGAACTAATGGGCCAGGCAGTGTTTAAATGAATACAATTTGTGTGTAATTATTTCGGGTAAAGCTAGCTGGGAACTGGGTGGCAGGAAGCGGCTCACCACTCCTTTTACTCACAAGGAGCATAATTCCATTGAAAATCAACTGGCATATGTTTCATTTCTTCTAAGAAGGTGGGTTCTAAAGATGGCCCTCTGTACTAGCTTAAGGGCTTAAGGGTCTAGCTTGGTCTAGTGTAGAGTTCATTTGGACTATTAGCCACCTCTGGTCCTGGTTGGGAAAGTTTGGAAGAGCCTCTGCTATAAGGACCACTTGGATTAACAGCCTTGATGTAGCCTGGCCCAACAGATAATACAGATCACTAGACTATTAATCACTTCCAATCTTCAGCACTCTGGACAGAAAAACAGGCCTTTTAATCTTTCCCATTGGAAAGACAATCCTGGGTGCTTAACATTCCATGTTTCTCTGGAGATCTGTGGACACAAGGACCTTCCTGCTATGCTCCCAACAGTCTTGTGCAATTGAAGTCTCTGAAAGTGTCAAGGTGGGTTGTGTCCCATGGTCATCAAACAGAGAAGCTTCCCTTTCACTTGTATCCTGTTTCCTTATCTCAAAGGACATTTTCTTTGTACACCATGAAAAGCCATGTGGGGACAACCATTATCCTGTGTTTTGTGTGATGAAAGTTGACCCATACACGGCTCATTATTACATACTAACCACTATTGGAAATGTTTGGTATGAGAGACAATTTCTAAATTTCTAAAACTCTCTAAGTCTCAGAAACATCTCTACCAACTTTCCCTGGCCTGTTGATCTCCATAATTGCATCATTTCTGGGGTTTGTAAATGGTAAAACAGATGCATTGTGCCATCTTTCATGGAGCTTCTAGACTTCATCTTACCCAGAGTTCTGCCTGGATGTCTACCTCATTTTCCAAAAGAGAGAAATATATCCAACTTGCTTTTTTAAATAAAATGAATCTAAAATTGACAATAATTGTTAACCAAGTACAAAAGTGTGTCTTTCGTCCTATAGTCCCTATGAAGCTTGAATTCAGAGCATTATTGTATATATGGGGCATTTCCTAATATGTTTGTAAGCATGACATTATTACTCGGAAAACTTGCATGGTTCCCCTTGGTCAGTCTATTTAAGAACTCTCCTAATTGGGTCTAATGACTATATCATGAATTCCAAGTCTAATGTTTGGTATATTAATTGTTTTTCTGTTGCTGTGAAAAAATATCTCAATAAAAGCAGCTTAAGTAAAAGGGGAGTTATTTTGGCTTATGATTCCAGAAAGATGGAGTCCCCAGTTATGAGGAAGGGCATAGCAGCACAAGCAGGAAGCAGAAAGATTACATTTATACACACACCAGAAGCAGAGGGAGAGAGGGAGGGAAGGAGAGAGAGAGAGAGAGAGAGAGGGAGATGGGTCAAGGCTAGATACCCAAAAGCCCACCTCTAGTAATCTGTTTCCTCCAGCAAAACTGTGTCTCCTGAAGTTCTACAAGCTTTCCCACTAACAGTATCGCAAACTAGGGACAAACTGCTCAAACACATAAGTTTACTGGTGATATTTCTCATTGAGATGGCCACAAAGAGTCCTCATCAGTATAATCTGGGCTCTTGTTAGAGTTTCTATTGCTGTGAAAAGATCCCATGACCAAATAAACTCTTACAAAGAAAAACATTTAATTGGGACTTGCTTAAAGTTCAGAGGTTTATTCCATTATCATCATGGTGTGACATGGTTGCATGGAGGCAGATACGGTGCTGAAATTCTACATCTTTATCCAAAAGCAATAGGAAGTGAACTGAGACACTGGGTGTGGCTTGAACATATATGAGACCTCAAAGCCAACCTCCACAGTGACATACTTCCTCCAACATGGTCCTACCTACTCCAAAAAGCCACACCTCCTAAGAATGCCACTCCCTATGAGTTTATGGGAACCAATTACATTCAAACTTCCATAGGTGCCAAAAAGAAGGTGGGATCAAGTTAGGAGTCTAGTCCTTGGATCCCCCCAGTATTTCAGAAAAGAGTTGGGCATATGACAAGCTACAGACAGAGACAACTCAGACATATCATGGAGATGTAAAAGGCACCAGGAAGAACCTAGTCAAGGGAAAGACTAGCAGTGAACAACTGAATCCCAGTAATGGAGTCCAACATATAATACCCCATACTTGTAGTAGGAGGCCACTTGTTCATTTCCCGGCCACCCAGACTCACAAAATAATCATACAGTAACTTTATTAATTAAGTCACTGCTTGGCCTATTAGATCTAGTTTCTTATTGGCTATCTCTTACATATTAATTTAACCCATTTCTATTAATTTATGAATCACCACGTGGCAGTGGCTTACCGGTAAAGTTTCAGCATATCTGTCTCTGGCAGTGGCTCCATGGCTTCTCTCTGACTCCACCTCCTTTCTCCCAGCATTCAGTTTAGTTTTCCCCACCGACATCTATTCTGCTCTGTGAAGGCCCACCCAAGAAAATTTCTTTATTATTCAATGGTATTCATAAGCATACAGAGGGGAATTCCACACATACCAATATGAAAAATTAGGGCTATGCAACAAGGGTGAACCAAAAAAACAGAAACATCAAACAGAGCACAAAAGCAGAGCAGGTGAGAAAAGATGGAATGACCAGAGGTAAGACTGTCACTGCTGTCACTAACAGGGTGCAGTTCATGTCAACAGAGCACAGGCTTACTGATGTGGGCTATGAGCTCAAAAAAAATGTGTCTACATATACATATATGTTTTCATCCATCACACAAAACCATTCATGAAGCTTTCTATGTTTCAGTTACCAGTCAAAATATTTGAGTATTTGAAACCTGCAACTGCTCTATAAGGTATTTAATAGTATTCCTATATTGTTAATTTCAAAATGGAAACAGAAATGCTAAAATATTTCTTCAAACATGGCATTTGAAATTAACTATTTTTTTCTTATGCTTTTCCTTTGTTTTTGGCATGTGTGTGTGTGTGTGTGTTTTGCTTATTTGTTTTGTTTTATCCTGGTTTAGTTTTGAGATGTTGCTTGTTTGTTTATTCTTTGGGCTTATTTATTTCTAAAGGAAGAGAGAAATATATACAGTTGAATGGTGAAGATTTGGGGAGAATCTGGCAAGCAACGAGAGAAGGGGAACCAAGATCAGAATATATTGTATGAAAAAATTATTTTTAACAAAACGTTAACTATATCTTTAAATTTCACATAGGCCATGGTATTTCTTTTAAATTTACAAATGAAAATCTTCTTTCACTCCATACAATCATATACCTTTTATATAAAGTTCAATTTTATTTCTAGGACTGTTTGTTTTATCTTCTTCAGGGGAGAAATGGAAATGACTACTTCATTAGAGATGGATTTTTATTGTTCTACAGTTTGCATACATATGCAGTGAATTTTAGTCATTGTCATTCCCCTCTCTCTCCCACTGGCACACTTCACTGTAACAAGTCCCCTCCTGCTTTACTGTCTTCTACTTTAGTGTAGACCATTGAGTTTAATTAGTTACTTATCAGAGCATGGGTGGTACTTAGTCAACTAAGCAAGACCAACTTGCCTCTGGTGACATCACAGAGGAAAATGGCAACCCTTGACCCAAGAAGAATCAGTTACTTATATAGCCTCTGGAAGGAATGGAGAGCCATGGGCCCCTCCCTCATTCATGATGAAAGCAGATAGGCCCATTTCCTACAAATTCTGTGCAGATAACTAGAGCTAGATATTTGCTTTCTGATCCTCATTCTGATCCAGTTATCTTTTAAGACATATTTTCATTTTGTCAGTTTTTTCTACTTTCCAAGAGACTATTTCAAATATATGTTTAATTAATCTTTTCTTTGCTTTCTTTTTTTTAACATTTCACTGTTCATTGCAAACTTTTATTTAGATACTAGATCTTAGTTATCTTAAAGTCATTTGTTTTGACCAATTATCTCTTTTCTATTTTCACTTCAGTTTGGTCTCTTGTTATGTGTGTGTCTGTTCCTTAGTCTGGGAAGAGACATCTGACATTTTATTAAATGCATATAGCAGAAGGTTTCTAAAATTGTCTCTCACTTTCTGAAGTAGTTTATTGAGCCACTGAGTATCCTAAATAATTTTACTTTTTAGGAAGGAGAGGATAAGAGGTGACTATGTAGAATACCCTTCTGGTATCTCTCTCTCTCTCTCTCTCTCTCTCTCTCTCTCTCTCTCTCTTCTCTCTCTCTCTTTCTCTCTCTCTCTCTCTCTCTCTCATACACACACACACACACACACACACACACACAGAGAGAGAGAGAGAGAGAGAGAGAGAGAGAGAGAGAGAGAGAGAAAACAAATATAGAAACCACTGGGTGCCAGTAAATTCCATGTTCTTATCTAGACGTGGAATAGAGATTGGATTATATAAAGACCAAAAATCTGACACATAATACAGTTTATTCTGGTTCCATTTGACTGTGCATGTAACATTCTGTCTTTGATGTCAATCCCCTTAGACATTACAAAATGGCATGCAGTTTATTACTTATGTTAGAATGTAGCCAACTTTGCAAAAGAAATTGTATAGCACAGGGGAATAAGGTTCCTGTAAAGCACAAGGTTTCTTAAACAATAACAACAAAATCCAAGACATAGAAAAAATGTAAGCAACTACTGGACATGCCTTCAGCAAAGAAGAAAAAATTCCTTCCTTTCCCATGCTTAGGGAAAAAAACAGCTAATCTGTCACCTAACAGATCAGTCATTAGATGTCTGATGCTTTCTCCCTTCCCCAGTACTTTCATGTCTATAAATCCCCCACTTCTGGGAAACAAAGGCACCAAGCTGTCCCTGTTATTACTTACTAGGTATCATGTCTAACATGGGAACAGTTTTCAAGACAAGGGAAGTCACACCAGATACTTTGCATGCCTCTCTGTCCCATCCTTGCTTTTGAGCATCAAGGGAAAATTGGGAAATTAATAATGAGCCCTGTTGACTGCCGTATAGAAACACCTATCTCTCTATCAGGTCAATAAGATAATCAGACTGTGAGCTAGAAACAGGAATTAGGCAGAGACATGGCTTGGGTTCCTTCCTTACAGGTATGAGACATCTCAGAGGAAGACCTGGTTATCATACGGCAAACACGTCTCCATTCTATGGCGGTCACATGGAAAGCAGTACCCTCAGTGGTATGGAAACTCGGGGAGTGACATCTCAAAAACAGAAACCAATTTAGATGAAAAAATACAAAAAAGGTCCAGATGGCTTTGCTGTGCTCACCATTGTAAACAAGCATGGCTGTCCACAGCAGCCAGAGTGCATCTGTTCGCTATTTTATTCAATTATATAATTAGAGTAATGTTCTCTCTTTAATTGTCACTGTTTTAATAAAACATAAAATCAAAGTAAAGTTGCTATTGGGTATTTTTGAGTAAGTAGAGTTTGAAAGTGCATAAAAGGAAATTTGTATTCATGAATACTTACCCATGCATTTCTTCCCCATGAACTTGCTTCTTACAGAGAAATAAACAAGAGCTGCTCTGAAGGAAGAGAGAAATTCGAAATCAGTCTGATCTCTGATGTTATCCCTCTGCTGGATCTATCAGTGGGATGCTGAGGAGAGAAAGTTGGCCACGAAGAGCATGATTAAACACACTGTTCTTTCTTTACCTCAACTAAAGCCATCCCTCATGCTGGGTAAGAGCTGTCCACTCCTGGGCAGAGCAGGAGAGAAATCAGCAAGCCTTGGGGCGCAAATGCCCTGATAATATGACAGACATCTAGAAAGACAGCACACTGATTTGGAATTAATGAAACTTTTCAGAATAGTACTCTGAATCTTTATATTTATATGCACGCCTAAGTGTCTGATCAGAAATGAGATGTTTCCTTTAAAAATTAAAAGTTCATTATTTAGCACATAAACAAAGTTGATATGGTGGGAAGAGGCTTCTAAAAATGGTTTCAATTGAAGTAAATCTGACACATCTACCATGACTGGATTACTTTCACATCGTGGTTACCTACAGATTTATGTGACCAAAAGAGATTCCAGTTAACTCATGTTAAAAACCTATCAGGTGGATCTTAAATTATCCCTTAACAGATCACAGAACACCTAGCCAAGCCCTTCCTTGATCTCGCAATGCCACCCCACACAGTGAAACCTAAATTTTGAGGAAGAAACCGGGTGCCATAAGCAGTCATGAGATCCTACTGTGCTGAGGAATATTTGCTTACAGCCAAATGAGGCCAAAGGGAAGCCAGGGAGAATTTAGAGCAGCCAATTGCGAAAGAAAAGCATAGGAGTTGCAGATGGTATAGATGGGCATCTGGAATGTGTCCCTATTAAAGCCAAGTTCAAGCTGCACACATCTTAAAGGAGCTGTACTTGACTGTTGCAAAGGGAAAAATACCACCGACTATAATTTTCATGTCATTTGGAACTGCACAGAGGGAAGTGGCAACCCAGAGACTTTACCATCTCCAAGTCAGAAGTTATGATGAGAAAGCTTTCTCAAGGTCCCAAAGAACCTAGAAAGTGCTGCAAAGATGTGTGCACTGTTGAAGTCATCCGCATTTGTGATAAAGGGAAACGCGAAACAGAACAAAAGTACTAAAATCTTACCCAAGCGCTGCAGTTAGTGCTCAGAACTGGAAAGATAGAGGCTTATTACCCAACATGACAGTGTTGAGAGATGAGCACTAATCGGAGGTGCCTGTGACACCTGTACACTCATAGGTAGAGTGACATCGTTATAAAAAGGGGTCACAGAATTGAGTTGGCATTCTCTTGCCTTTCCACCTTCGGCCATCTAATGACAAAGGCTCATGTCAAATGCTGTGACTTGTATCCTGAACATCTCAGCCTACAGAACTTTGAACTAACACATTTCTGTTCATTTAAAAGGTACCCAGCTCCAGGTAACCTGTTACAGAGACACAAAACAGAGTAAGATGCTAGATCACTTTAACTTCCAACCCTACGTATTAGTTACTTTGCTTGTCACTGTGACTTGACAGAAGCAACTGAAGGGAAGAGCCATTTATTTTGGCTCACAGGTTCAGAAAACACAATTTATCATGGCAGAGTAGGCATGGAGGGGCAGTTCAGTGTAGAGCAGAGAGATTAGGTCAGAAACAGAGGTGTGGGCATCACTTTCAAGGCTCATTCCTAATGACTGTCATTAGCCAACAAGTCCACATATCTGAAGATTCCATAGCATCCCAACTAATGTCACACATTAGGGACCAAGTGTTTAGCCACATGAGCATGTGGAAAACATATCAGATGCAAGGCAACATACCTTGATCTTCGTGTGGAATTTACTTTGTGGCCATTTGGAATTGATCGCTCATTGTATGATTTCAAGACTTTATCTCTTTGAGGGAAAGAACACATGAGCAGGTACCAGTGAAGCTAGAGCAGTGTGGTTGGATTGGAGATAAAAAAACAAAAACTAAAATGGGGGGATATGAAGAGACTAAGAGGGAGGGTTCATAAGCACATGAGTCAAAGGGAGCGGAAGATGATATTAGAAATCAATTTTTTTCTTTTATTGGGTAGAGAGAGAAAGTGCCATGGTTGTTAAGTTGGAAGATTTGATTTTTGCCTCTCAGCATTCAATTCAGAAATAGCATTTCTCCCTAAGACCAACTGTGAATCCAGCACTTTTTCTGATGAGAATTTACAGTTTTCCTGTCATGGTGCTACTCCCTAGAGACTTCCAAGGAAGAAATACAAATAGACCAAGGAGATCCACGAGTAAGTGACCTAAAAGCAAATTTCTTGTCTCAGATGCCATGCTGAGCTCTTAGCCCCAAATGAAAACTTTTATCTATGTGGCCCTAAGTATGCTCTGCAACAGACCACATGTATAAGAAGTCTATGCAGGGTCATATGCAGGGTCATCTCTCATCTCGCAACCCAGCAGCAAAAAGATACTAAGCTGTAGAGAAAGGATACCCCATAAGGTCTGAGGATTTTGTAGAGATAAAAACTAGTGGCTGGCTGCTCTGCTTCTTTGATCTTTCAGCTTTCATCCCCTAATATCTGACTCTGTTTTTTTATTATTAAGACAAATTAGAATTCGAGCTACACCAATCTTCATCAGGAAACATGGGACCTAGAGTGCTTCCCAACCATAGACCTATTCCTCCAGTGTCTACAATAGGCCAATCTACACACAGCTGGTGAAAATTCCCTCTCTAAAGTTTTGAGGAGAGTGATAGAAATATGTAAACAGAGCTTCCCAGAGAGGTGAGTGGGTGCTAGCCTGGGCAGCCTGCCTGCCTGTCTGGGAAGGGAGCACAGCCCTCCCCCCCTCAGCTTCTGCGGCAGGGTCTTCGGTGTTCCAAGGGACCCCTCCCCTCCCCCCACTGCTGCGGGCCCTTTGTCTCCTGAGTCCTGGGAAGACCAGCTAGCCCTGTTGCCCTGCTGAGCAGTTCTTCCCAGAGAGGGCTGAGGAGCTCTATCCAGAGAGTGCTGTGAAGTCCTACCCAGAGAGTGCTGAGGAGTTCTATCCAGAAAGTGCTGAGGAGTTTCATTCAGAGTGGAAGAGATGGGCAGGCGCCAATGCAAGAATTCCTCCAGCAACCTGAAAGGCAACATGACACCGCCAGAATCCAGGGAGCTCGAAACTAGAAGAATTGAACACCCTACGCCAGAAGAAATAGAAGAAATTGACTCTAAGCGCTTCTTTATGAAAATAATAGAGGAAATTAAACAGGAGGTGAAAATCTGCCGTAAAGAAATGGAAGATAAGTATAACAAAAAAATTGAGGAAATGAGTAAAGAAATGGAAGAGAAATATACCAAAAAGTTTGAAGAAATGAGTAAATCCGTAAATGAAATTCTGGGAAACCAAGAAAAAACAATCAAACAGGTAATAGAAACAGTTCAAGATTTGAAAACTGAAATGGAGTCAATGAAGAAATCACAAACCGAGGGCCGGCTGGCTATCGAAAATCTGGGTAAACGAACAGAGACTTCAGAAACAAGCTTAACCAATAGAATACAAGAGATAGAAGAAAGAATCTCAGACTCTGAGGACACCATAGAGAAATTAAACACTCTGTCCAAAGAAAACAGCAAATCCAACAAATTCTCATCACAAAACATTCAGGAACTGTGGGACACAATAAAAAAACCAAATCTAAGAATAATAGGAGTAGAAGAAGGAGAAGAATTGCATTTCAAGGGTCCAGAAAATATACTCAACAAAATTATAGAAGAAAACTTTCCCATCCTAAAGAACGATATTCCTATGAAGGTTCAAGAAGCATACAGAACACCGAATAGACTGGATCAGAAAAAAACATCCCCTCGTCATATAGTAATCAAAACACAAAGCATTCAGACTAAAGAAAGGATATTGAAAGCTGCAAAGGAAAAAGGTCAAGTAACTTATAAAGGTAAACCTATCAGACTTACACCAGACTTCTCTATGGAAACCATGAAAGCCAGAAGGTCCTGGACAGAGGTACTGCAGAAACTAAGAGACAATGGATGCAAACCCAGACTACTTTACCCAGCCAAGCTATTGTTCACTATCAACGGAGAAAACAAAATATTCCAGGATAAAAACAAATTTAAACAATACGTAGCTACTAATCCAGCCTTACAGAGAATACTAGAAGGAAAATCACAACCCAAGGAATCCAACATTCCCAACACTGCCTACATTAACTCAGACATTTAGCGACCCTCCACAAGCACAACTCAAAGAAGGAAAACACATACAAGCTACTACCCAAAAAAATGACCGGAGTCATCAATCACTGGTCATTAATATCACTTAATATCAATGGTCTCAACTTACCTATAAAGAGGCACAGACTTAGAGATTGGATACGAAAACAGGATCCAACATTCTGCTGTCTACAAGAAACACACCTCAACCACAAAGACAGACACCTACTCAGAGTAAAGGGTTGGGAAAAGGTTTTCCAAGCAAATGGACCTAAGAAACAAGCGGGTGTGGCCATTCTAATATCTAACAAAATCGACTTCAAACTAAAATCAATCAGAAGAGATGGAGATGGACATTTCATACTCATAACAGGAACAATTCATCAGGAAGAAGTCTCAATCTTGAATATCTATGCCCCTAATATAAAGGCACCCACATATGTAAAAGAAACTCTTCTAGAACTCAAGGCAGTCATCAAACCACACACACTAATAGTAGGAGACTTCAACACTCCTCTCTCACCAATGGACAGGTCAATCAGACAGAAACCTAACAGAGAAATAAGAGATTTACTGGAGGTACTGAATCAAATGGACTTAACAGACATCTATAGAACACTCCACCCAAATAGGAAAGAGTATACCTTCTTCTCTGCAGCTCATGGAACCTTCTCGAAAATTGACCACATACTTGGTAACAAAGCAAACTTCCACAGATACAAAAAAATATTAGTGACCACCTGTGTCTTGTCAGATCACCATGGATTAAAATTAGAATTCAACAACAATGCTAACCCCAGGAAGCCAACAAACTCATGGAAGTTGAACAGTCAACTACTAAATCACCCCTGGGTCAAGGAAGAAATAAAGAAAGAAATTAAAGCCTTCCTTGAATATAATGAAAACAAAGACACAACGTATTCAAACCTATGGGACACAATGAAAGCAGTGCTAAGAGGAAAGTTCATAGCACTAAGTGCCCACCTAAAGAAAACAGAGAAAGCACACATTGGAGACTTAACAACACACTTGAAAGCTCTAGAAAAAAAAGAAGCTGATTTACCCAGGAGGAGTAGAAGACTGGAAATAATCAAACTGAGGGCTGAAATCAACAAAATAGAAACACAGAAAACAATTCAAAGAATCAATGAATCAAAAAGCTGGTTCTTGGAGAAAATTAACAAGATTGACAAACCCCTATCCAAACTAATCAAACGGCAGAGAGAGAACTTGCAAACTAATAGGATCAGAAATGAAAAGGGGGACATAACCACAGACACAGAGGAAATACAGAGAATCATTAGATCTTACTACGAAAGTTTATATGCCACAAAGTTGGAAAATGTAAAAGAAATGGACATTTTTTTAGATAAGTACCATATACCAAAGTTGAACCAAGACCAGGTGAACAATCTAAATAGACCTGTTAGTCGTGAAGAACTAGAAGCTGTTATCAAAAATCTCCCTACCAAAAAAAGCCCAGGACCAGATGGTTTCAATGCAGAATTCTACCAGAACTTCCAGGAAGAGCTAATACCTATACTCCTTAATGTATTCCACAATATAGAAAAAGAAAAGTCACTGCCAAACTCCTTTTATGAAGCTACAGTCACCCTAATACCAAAACCACACAAAGACACAACCAAGAAAGAGAATTACAGGCCAATCTCACTCATGAACATCGACGCGAAAATTCTCAATAAAATACTGGCAAACCGAATCCAAGAACACATTAGAAAAATCATCCATTATGATCAAGTAGGCTTCATCCCAGAGATGCAGGGATGGTTCAACATACGCAAATCTATCAATGTAATCCATCATATAAATAAAAGGAAAGAAAAAAATCATATGATCATTTCATTGGATGCTGAAAAAGCGTTTGACAAAATTCAACACCCTTTTATGATAAAGGTGTTGGAGAGACTGGGGATACAAGGATCATACCTAAATATAATAAAAGCAATATACAGCAAGCCGACAGCTAACATCAAATTGAATGGAGAGAAACTCAAAGCCTTTCCACTAAAATCAGGAACACGACAAGGCTGTCCACTCTCTCCATACCTCTTCAATATAGTGCTTGAAGTTCTAGCAATAGCAATAAGACAACATAAGGGGATCAAGGGGATTCGAATTGGAAAGGATGAAGTTAAACTTTCGTTATTTGCAGACGGTATGATAGTGTACATAAGCGACCCCAAAAACTCTACCAAAGAACTCCTACAGCTGATAAACACCTTTAGTAACGTGGCAGGATACAAGATCAACTCCAAAAAATCAGTGGCACTCCTATACACAAAGGATAAAGAAACGGAGAGGGAAATCAGAGAAACATCACCTTTCACGATAGCCACAAACACCATAAAATATCTTGGGGTTACTCTAACCAAGGATGTGAAAGACCTATTTGACAAGAACTTTAAGCCTTTGAAAAGAGAAATTGAGGAGGATACCAGAAAATGGAAAGACCTCCCCTGCTCTTGGATTGGGAGAATCAACATAGTAAAAATGGCAATTCTACCAAAAGCAATCTACAGATTCAATGCAATCCCCATCAAAATCCCATCAAACTTCTTCACAGACCTTGAGAGAACAATAATTAAGTTTATATGGAAAAACAAAAAACCCAGGATAGCCAAAACAATCTTCTACAATGAAGGAACTTCTGGAGTCATTACTATCCCTGACTTCAAACTCTATTACAGAGCTACAGTATGGAAAACAGCTTGGTATTGGCATAAGAACAGAGAAGTCGACCTATGGAATCGAATAGAAGACCCAGATACTAACCCTCAAACCTACGAACACCTAATTTTTGACAAGGGAGCTAAAGGTATACAATGGAAGAAGGAAAGCATCTTTAACAAATGGTGCTGGCATAACTGGATGTCAACCTGTAGAAGAATGAAAATAGATCCATATCTATCACCATGCACAAAACTCAAGTCCAAATGGATTAAAGACATCAACATCAATCTGTCCACTTTGAACCTGATAGAAGAGAAAGTGGGAAGTAGTCTACAAGATATAGGCACAGGAGGCCACTTCCTAAGTAGGACCCCAGCAGCACAGACAATAAGAGAAACAATGAATAAATGGGACCTGCTGAAACTGAGAAGCTTCTGTAAAGCAAAGGACACTGTCAGTAAGACAAAAAGGCTGCCTTCTGACTGGGAGAAGATCTTCACCAACCCCTCATCAGACAAAGGTCTGATCTCCAGAATATACAAAGAACTCAAGAAACTAGACACTAAAACTCTAATTAACCCAATTAAAAAATGGGGTACTGATCTGAACAGAGAATTCACAACAGATGAACTTCGAATGGCCAGAAGACACTTAAGGTCATGCTCAACCTCCTTAGCGATCAGGGAAATGCAAATCAAAACCACTTTGAGATACCATCTTATACCTGTCAGAATAGCTAAAGTTAAAAACACCAATGATAACCTATGCTGGAGGGGATGTCGAATGAGGGGAACACTCATCCATTGTTGGTGGGAATGCAAACTTGTGCAGCCACTTTGGAAATCAGTGTGGAGGTTTCTCAGGAAACTGGGAGTCAACCTCCCTCAGGACCCAGCAATTCCTCTCTTGGGAATATACCCTAGAGATGCCCAAACATACTACAAAAGCGTTTGTTCAACTATGTTCATAGCAGCACTATTTGTAATAGCCAGAGCCTGGAAACAGCCTAGGTGCCCCTCAATAGAAGAATGGTTAAAAAAGGTGTGGAACATATACACATTAGAGTTTTACTCAGCGGTAAAAAATAATGACATCTTGAATTTTGCATGCAAATGGATGGACATAGAAAACGCTTTACTGAGTGAGGTAAGCCAGACCCAAAAAGAGGAACACGGTATGTATTCACTCATAAGTGGATTCTAACCATAATTAAAGGTCTTTGAGCCTATTATTCGTGATCCTAGAGAAGCTAAATAAGAAGACAAACCTGATGAAGATTATTTACCTATCCGCCAGGAGGTAGGAAATAGTCAAGAGTCCCAGGTAACCTTGGGTGCATGGGGGGGGGGGGTGGGAGGGTTGATGGAAGGGGAGAGGGTTAGAGAGAAGGGAGTAGGGGAGGAATGGAGAAAGCTCGGTTGACCGGGATGGGGGGAAGGGAGGAAGGATGAATGTGGGATCAGGGAAGAATATATTTCAACTAAGGGAGTCATATTAGAGTTTACAGGAAACTTGATTATATATGGGATCCCAGGTCCAAGGAGAGATCCCCAGATTGTTCTCTGGACAGAGGAGGGGGTGCCTGAACCGGCCTTGGCCCGTGACCATACTGATGAATATTTTGCTTATCACCATAGATCCCTCATCTGGCGTTGGATGATGATACAGATGGAGGCCCGCGTTGGAGCACCGAACTGAGCCCCCCAAGATCCAAACGAGGAGCAAAAGGAGGAAGAAAATGACGAAGGACTGCGAGGGATACTATCACCCACTGATACAAGGGGTCGGATCTAATGAGAGTTTACCAAGGCCAGATGGACCGTGACTGAACGAGCATGTGATCCAACCAGATTCTCTGAATGTGGCCGGATTTTCTGAATGTGGCTGGCCTGCAGTCTTTCCGAGAAGCCATTGACAATGACACTGGGACTGGTTTCCTCTGCATATACTGGATTTTTGGGATCCAGTCTGTTTGGATGCTCACCTTCCTGGACCTGGAGTGAGGGGGGAGGAACTTGGACTTCCCACAGGGCAGGAGACCCTGACTTCCCTAGGGGACAAAGAGGGAGGTGGAGAGGGAGGGGGGGAGTGGGAGGGCGTTGGGAGGAGGGGCGTAAATGGAAACTTTTTATAATTTAATAAAATTACAAAAAAAAGAAATATGTAAACAGAGACTACACATTTGCTTTCCAGCCCCCAAGACCTGAATAATCACACAGAAAAACTAGGTTAACTACAACATTATTTGGCTTATGGCTCAGGCATTTTTCTAGCTAGCTCTTACATCTTAAGTTAACCCATTTCTATTACTGTATCACCACAGAGTTGTGGCCTACAGGTAAGGTTCCAGCATCTTTCTCCTTCAGCAGCTACACGGCCTCTGCCTCAATAAGCCTTCTTCCTCCATGCATTCAGTTTAGTTTTCCCTCCTAGCTATTTTCTGCCCTGCCATAGGTCAAAGCATCTTCTTTATTAACCAATGGTAATAAAACATATTCATAGCATACAGAGGGGAAACACATATCACCTCCCCTTTTCTGTCTAAATACAAAGAAAGGTTTTAGCTTTAACACAGTAAAATTACATAAAACAAAACTAGTATCAAACAAGAATTACAGTTACTATATTTCCTTGTAAATCTAAAATTTCACATCTAATTTTTCTTTTATCATAACTAAGGAAAACTAAAATTATAACTGTCTGCAGTCAACTCCATCAAAGACCCCAGAAGGATATAATATCACATAAGTAAACAGGAAGTGCATTGTAAATAACTTCCAAACCACTAAAATTGACAGAGACATCTTGCTGCCTGGACACTCACCCGAAGTTTCTCCTCAACACTGGGCATCTATCTTTGACCCATTGGCTAGCATATCCAAAAGACTTTTCTGTGGAGCAGAATATTTTGTTTACTGCTTGTCTAATTAGGATAGCACACTGTCAGCAGTTGTGGCAGGGGCATTTTCTTGCTCAGTGGCTTACTTTTGCCAAAGAAAGGAAACTCCATGTTGAGTTACTTCGATGTTCATGATCTTCTCTGAAGTAGATTGGTGCTGCCAGGAGCAGACAAGTCTCATTGTCATTAAAAAGAGGAACCTAGGTTATTAAAACATCTTAAATGCCATATTCTGTAGATCTCTGAAGTATTTGAAGGTGATTTGTCTATATAAAATATATCTTTGTTTGACTTTGAAAACATACCTAAGTGACTACAAGTTTGATTATACTACTAACCCTGCTTCATAGAAAAGTCTCTTGGATATGCTAGGCCTATAGGCCAAATATAGATGCCCCAAGGTTCCAGAGAAACTTTGGGTGACTGTCCAGGCATCCAGCTGTTTCCATCATTACTCACATTTTTTGGAAGTCACTTGCTTGTACTTCCTTCTTACTCAGTAAATATTATTTCTTTCTTGGGTCTCTGAAGGAGTTGAAGATTAGATAGTTATAGTTATAGTTTACCAGATAAAGAAAGCAAGTCATGACAGAAAGTAAATTTGGTATAAAACTTTGGACTCACAAGATAAGATAGATATGAAATATTTTTTCTGAATTTGTCAAATGCAAAAGGACTAGAAATTGTTGATGTATTTATTGCCTGTAGGTATTATATACAGTCATTGTACTTAATATGTATAGTTTTCTGATATTAGTTACAGCCTTCTTTTTTATTTTAGACAAAAAGGGAAAATGGAGTGGTATTTCAATTGCATTTTAATAAATCAAGCTTGCCCAACTGGTCAGCCTTACAGACCAGGTAATGGTAACACACATCTTTAATCCCAGTAGCCACACTAGTTGCCATAGAAACTTGGTGGTGCATATCTTCAATCATGGTGCACATGCCTTTAATCCCAGTCCTAGAGAAGATTATAAAATGGGAAGAGACAGCTCTCACACACAATCTCATTGTGATTCCTGGAGGCAGGATGATCATTTTGGACTCTGGTCAACTTAAGAGCCAGTGGATGGCTGCTTTGCTTTTCAGTTCTTCAGGTTGAACCCCAATTTCTCTCTCTGAGCTTTGATTAATTGTGCACAAGAAACAGAGTTCTAAAGAATTAGATTTGAGTTTCTGTTCATTATTTATTAGAAAAACAGTCTTGATTCAACATTTAATCTTGAATTTTATTCCCAGATTTATTTTTTAAAAATGCCAGTCATCTCATGTTAATCTTAAAAGTTAGTGTTCAGATAAACCTTGTGTAAAACTGAGATGAATGCAGGCAACAATAGCTGTTGTTTTGTGGTTATTATTGGTAATTAATGAAGCATTTCAGCTACACAGTATGCATAAGTAAGTGGGAAGTATTAGAACTGCCTCTATGAATAGACTATAGGTTCTCAAAGAACAGCTCCTTCATTTACAACAGTTGTTACCCATCTTTTCTCCTTATTGGTAGGGACAAAAAAGAGAGAGTGTTGAAAAGCACTCAGCCAGTGTGTGGCTGATGGAAATAAGAAAAAGCCCATTCTAAGAAAGAGGCCATGAGGGACTGACTTCTCTGCTTCTCCACATATGAGGAATTCCCTTCAGCTGTCACTGCCACTTATTCCTGAGAGCAGAGCACTTTTGTATAGAATTCAATTTCTGATTGAGATAGAATACTCACTTTCAGAAAGATTCCCATTTTACTGTGCTAAAGACTGAGAACAAATCTGAGAAAAGATCACTAGAAGAATGCAATGAAAATCTGACCCCTCCATTGTTGGAACTTGCCAGACAGTATCCATAGCCCTAGCAAAGTACTTGGGCCTGCCTAGCCATCACCTACTGAGAGCATGGGTGAGAAAGATGTGTGAGCACAAGAGTCTCTCATCCTTTCCTCTACTGTGGTCTTTAGGTGCTATAAAGCTCAAAAATAGGACCAGTGATCAAAATGGTTTGCAAATATCTTCCAAGAAATGAAGAACCCAGTAGAAAGAGAATAATAAACTTTCTGTGTTTATAGGAATATAAATAATAAACGTGTGTGTGTTGATTCTCTTTTTATGCGCACTGTTCTTAGATACTTAGGTTGTTTTTGTAATTCCATGTGTCTGAATCTTGCTCAGACTGATTTCTGATCGTTCATTGTCCCGCGCTACCGTCTCGCCCGCAAGAACGACGTGGGACACTTAGGATTCTTCTGTAGTAAAGCTTTATGCGTCTTGAGAGGGAGAGCATAAGCTTACATGGCGGAGACCCAGAATGAGGGGAACCCAGCCCTTATAAAGGAAACAGTCCTCGCTTCTGACGTGTCACTCTTGGATTGGTCCGCTGCCCATTATCCCAGATGATGCCTCGGGAATAGGCAGGGACGCAGCGGTAGAGAGTTAACAAGCACATGCGCTGGGATTAAAGGCATGTGCTACATCACCTTGAACTCACAGAGATCTGCCTGTCTCTGCTTCCCAGGCATTGGGACCAAAGGCGTATACTACCACGCCTTGAGGTCACAGAGGTCAATCTGCCTCTGCCACCCAGGCATCAGGACTAAAGGCGTGTACCGCCACACCTTGGGGTCACAGAGGTCAATCTCTACCTTTGTTCCTAGAAGCAATGGAGAATGTGGTCCAGCCCTCCACAGTTCATTTTAAAGAAAAATAATGTGAGGAACAGAACCAGATGTATGCCTCACTAACAAAGAGAAAGAAGACCCATGACTAAGTTTCTTCTCAGCAGCTACCCTCTCTCCCAACCTTTCTCTGTCTGAGCAGATGGTTTCCCAACTATGACAAGTATAGTTTAAGTCATGCCTGAGCTTTTATATGAGAAGCTGCCCCTACTGGAAAAAAAAAAACCAGGTGGCTTATCTTACAGTGGATAGCCATCTATTTTCTAGTCCAGCTAATTGTACCAAAAGGTATGTTTACATTGTAACCATAGAAACCAAATCCATAGGAAGATGAGTGGCTTTTTTATATGACTTGACATGGGAAAATGGAGCAGGGGCCATTATGTTTTCCTTTCAGAAACTAAACTGCTATATCCTGAGAAATAAGGCAGGAGCGGAGGATAAATTGATATGATGTAATGCGACAGTTTCATCCTATCAAAAGAAAAGAGTATAAGTAAGCGGAGTCTAAAAGCAAGCAAGGTCATTGCAGGTGAAAAGTGTTCCTAAGACAAGAACATGAGTAAGACTCTAAGTGGAGATTTATTTGGACAGATATCCACAAAGTATACAGGTAAATTAAAAGCACCAATATCTCTCTCACCTTGGAGCCCTACTCTATTAAGGCCAGAACACCCAGTTTTACAGGTCTGCTGTTCACCCAGAGACTCATGAATATCATTGCGTGACATGGGATAGCTTGAATTTCTGTTTCTTATATCCAAAAAAGAGCTGCATTGGTCAGGGTTCTCCAGTACAGAAAGCCAATATCATGGCTAGATAACTAGGTGATGAATAAGAGATTTTTAAAATTCACAGGAAATGAGAGAGAGGAAGGAGAGAGGGGTGGGAAGGAGGGAATCGGTTCACATAGGGACTGTGAAACCTCAGGATCCACTAATCTGAAGTTGACAACTATAGATGGACTTTTCTTTCCTGCCTGCAAGTTCCCAAGGAACCAACATAGAGATTCAATATTAATCATAAATGCTCAGCAGATAGGCTTGTTGCTAGCTAACTCTTAATTTTAAGTTAAGCGTATTTCTCATCAGCCCTGTACTACCTGGTGATACCTTCTTTTCAGCATGGCACGTTTATCCCCTGCTTCCTCTGAGTCTCTCTTGGGACGTCCAAGACTCCATGCTTCTTCTTCCCAGCATCCTCCTAGTCTGGCCTTCCCACCTAATCTCTTCCTGCCCAGCTATAGACCAGTCAGCTCTTTGTTAACCAATGAGAGCAGTACATATTTACAGTGTTTCACAGCAGTCAATAATAGATACAATAATACTGATGGCATAGTCCTGTATGAAGTCAATGTCCAGTGTCCAAGATCAATGCCCAAATACATGCAATCATAAGGAAGTTCTTTCTCATTTACTCAGTTTTTTTGTTTGTTTGTTTGTTTGTTTGTTTTTTTAGCTCTGTTCAGGTCTTTAGTTGACTAAATGAAATCTACCCACAGAAAGGAAAACAACTGACCTTACTCTGTCTACTCATTCAAACATTAATTTCATAACAATCACCCTCAGAGGTGCCTGAACTGGCCTTCCCATGTAATCAGATTGGTGACTACCCTAATTGTCATCACACAGCCTTTATCCAGTAACTGACGGACACAGATGCAGAGATCCACAGCTAAGCACAGGGCCGGGCTCTGGGAGTCCTCCTGAAGAAAGGGAGTAGGGGTTGTATGAGCCAGGGGAGTCAAGGTAATGATGGAGGAATCCAGAGAGACAGCTGACCTGAGCTTATAGGAGCACACGGACTCTGGACCAACAGTTAGGGAGCCTGTATGGGACGACCTAGGCCCTCTGCATGTATGTGACCATTGTGTAGATTGGTCTGTTTGTAAGGTCCCTAGTAGCGAGATCAGGGTCTGTCCCTGGTGCTTAGCTGGTTTTTAGGAACCTAATCTTCATGCTGTATCACCTTGCCCAGCCTTTGTACAGAGGGAGGAGTTCGTTCCTACCCCAACTTGATGTGCCAAGCCCATGTTCAAGCCCATGGAAGGCCTGCCCCTTTCTGAATGGAGACAGAGGAGGAGTGGGTGGATAGTGAGGCTAGGTCAAGATGGGGGGAATGGGAGGAAAGGAAGGAGGGGAAACTGTGGTGAGTATGTAAAATAAAATGTTAATAAAAAAGAATATGAGGTCAAAAAAAAATCACCCTCAGATATATTGAGAATAATGTGAGACCAAAAACTCTAGGTTTCCAGGGTCTAGTCGAGTTGAGATATCAAACTAACGACCAGTGGGTCTAATTGAATCACTTTACCCACCCAGCGTTTCGGCCACTGGAAGGTGACTCATTTGAACTGTCACTTGCTTTTGCAGGAGACAGAGTGAATTTACACACATGTGTCTGGTTCCCAGTAATCTGACTGCCTGAGTAGAAAATGCTCAAATCAGCTTCTGGACTGGGGTAGAAACTTCACAGATCTCTCTCACAAATTTCCAATAAGAAAGAGAAGAAAGAAGCCAAAAAGATTCTGTTTCCCCTTGGCCATTACTTTTCAGTGTCTGAATTCAGCTTGCTTCTTCAGTTGAAGTTCTCTTCCAGCAGAGAAATACAAGGGGGATGAGCAGATACCCACCCTCCAGGGTCCCTTACCGTTAGAACTTGGCTTAGTTTACATTTTTAGTGTTCTTTAAAACCGTGGTTATTATCAAATCCATCTGGATTGTTTCTTAGTCGTCATGGTCTCTAAAAGAGAAATAGCACATTTCAAAAACTTTTGTAAGAAATACTAGTAGTTACTACAAGGAAGGGGATTTTCTCTGCGAAACAGAATCTATGTAACACTGACTCAGAAACACGCTATTAAATCATAGGACTGAAGGTGCATGCAGCTCAGTGGGGTGGGCAAAGTGACTGCTTGACATGCATGAAGCCCTAGATTCTATTACTAGCACTGCATAAGCCAGGCATGGAGGCTCAGATTTATAATCCCAGCTTTAGAGAGGTGGAAACGAAAGATCCAGAGGTTCAAAGTCATTTCCAACTATGTAGCAACTTTGAAGGCAACCTGGACTACAGGACACCATAAACACAAAGGGAAAAAAGAAAACAACAACAACAAACTACCGGGCTTTTAGGAGAGTCCAATAAGTCATCCAATCCTAAAACAGTTTCTAGAACACTCCTGACACACATTCACCTGAGGTTTTGATTGACCATGTTCCTTGACTAGAGGATAGTCCTTACCCATGGGGGCTTTCAGTTTCATATCAAGCAAGTGAATGGTGACAAGAGCCTAGAAACTGAGGTTAGAGCCAATTTGCCATAAGTGTTGGTCTCTGAGTCTTGAAGGCATTCTATCTGAAATAGTGACAGTGACTTTAGACTCATGAAGTTGTATGTCATCTCTGCTGATATTCTACTTGCAGGCAGAAGTTGCCCCCTCTTGCCCTGCATTGTGTCTCCTGGAATCAACCAAGACTTAAGTAAGAATTGCCATCTTCTCACATAGCATTCTCTTGGATCCCAGTTGCCTGAACTTCTGAAAGTTTCCTTTGTGATAAAAGTTGTTTAGCTATGGCTTTTAAAATGAGAAAATATGAAACTGTGTGCTTTCAAAATAGTGTGCTTATTTTTTTTTACCATAGACACAACTGATTATGACTTTTGATTATATTTAGCAGGCACTAAGCCCAATATTCCAGACATGATCTCAATCCCAGGAGAAGTAAGGAGCAGTTTCCCAGTACAGCAATTAACGAAGCTCCCTTTGGGCTCATGTGGTAGCAATCACAACCTCTGTTGATTTTATAGATAAAGGAAAGAAAAATCCCTTTCTAGGAGTGCTACCAAACCATGTCTCCCTGAGTCAAGCAGAAAAATATTTAACCTTAAAAGCAATGCTTTACACTCTACCTTCTAAAGGTCAGACTTGCTGGTTTCCTCCCGGGGCTCTGGTGTCTCTTTATGTGATTCCAGCTTGGCAGGCCCGTGTCATCTGCAGCGCTGATGAGTCTTCATCTCTGTTGCGAGCTTCACCTAAGTACCACTAAAAATGTTGACCAGAGGCTTGTCAGCACTTCCTCAGCACATCTTACTGAGCCAGATGTGTTCATTATCACGCACAGGGAGAAAGAAAACTGTGTCCCTTTGTCAATATTGCACCCTTCCTGAAGACAAATAGAACTTGCCTTTCAGACGCTTCCAAAATGAAGTCAGAGATATTTGGGGGTGGGGGACTCTTGCTTCAATAGAATTGGGAAAGGATGCCTAAGATAATGCTTCCTTGTATTCCTAGAACTTTCTGTTGTGAATGCCAAATAGAATATGCAGTCATCTGCAGGCCTATCTGAAGGAAGAGAATGACCTTATGCCCACAAATAATTTGTGTGCTCATCCATTCAAATGACAAATCAGCAAGAATGTAATCAGTCTGTGTTGTATGCAGAAAATGTAGTAGGTTCTGGATGGATTCAATACTAAAGAAAAGTATTATCCTGCCATTGGGAGCTAAATCACATAAAGAGAATAATAGAAACCCAAATAAGTAAAAGAAGGACTTAAAGACCCTCACCACCATATCGTCAGACCTGAGTAAAGTAGCATGGTATTAAGATACAAAAATATATAGTATGCTTGCCTCAATAGACTTAAATTCATAGCTACATGTATGTATAAATGCAACTAACAAAAGGTTACAGCATTCTAGTATTTAAATATCTTAACAGATAGCATAAAATATCTCCAAATAGACAATAACAACATGATATGTCTTATATAATAAAACCACAAACTATTTATTTACCCAAGAGTTAAACCTGGGTCACAAAGGTCCTCAGACTGTGCACTAAAGTGTGACATCATATTTCACATTCCAGAATGTCAGAGATCAGAATGAATGATTGCTCTTTGTGATACTGAGGAAATGAGAAAACTCCTGAACTGACAGTGTGAATGTAAATCACACAGCATCTTGATATACAAACCATTCTTTCTGTATATCAATATGTAAAATATACTTGCTTTTCCATAAAAGATGAATGCATGCAAAGCCATTTATGTCATGATGATCTTTGTGGCTTTATTTATGATTGAAGACAGATTAAAATCTTAATATGTTCATGCAATGATACACAGAAGTCATCTTGTACCTTTTACGACAAGTAAAGTACTTCAGGGTAGAAGAAGAGAGGACCCTGGGTCTGCATGGGGCTAGTGTGGAATGGCCACTGACTAAAATAGACACAAGAAGTTGTAGGTATCATGGGGATATCCTAACACCAGCTAGGAGTCATTATACAACAGGAAGTATGTTCAGAAATCTCATCAAATTGCACATAGAACCTTCATGTTTCGATCATAAGTTGTCAATAGTAGTTATAGGAAAAATAAGGAATTTTCACCCAAATGTTCTGCAGTATTTTATTTCACTACAGTTGTGAGTTCTTTTGTCATCAAAAACAAGGTTCTTAAATAATGTCAACTTTAATCAATATGTACAGGAGGTGGAGAGATAACTCACCACTTAAAATTGTGTATGCTCTCACAGAGGACTGGAGTTAAGTTCCCTTCACCCATGTCAGGTGGCCATAACTCCAGCTTTAGGGAGTCCACTGCCTCCATACTCCACATCTGCCTATACTTACATGTACACACCCACATAAACACATACATATACATGCACACATAAATAAAAATACCAATAAATATAATCTACCACATAAATAGACTCAAGGACAGAAATCATATGATAATCTCATTAGATACAGAAAAGGCCTTTGACAAAATGCAACAACCTACTGTGGATTAATGTTCTTCTATCCTGTAAATATTTGTCACTTGAATTGGTTTAATAAAATGCTGATTGGCCAGTAGTCAGGCAGGAAGTATATGTAGGGTTGCCAGACTAGGAGAATTCTGAGAAGAGGAATGGCTCAGTCTGTACTTGCCACACAGATGCAGAAGAAGCTCGATGAAAACACCACACTGAGAAAAGGTACCAAGCCACGTGACTAAACATAGATGAGAATTATGGATCAATTTAAATTGCAAGAGCTGACTAATAATAAGCCTGAGCTAATAGAGCAAATAGTTTATAATTAATATAAGCCTCTGTGTGTTTCTTTGGGACTGAACTGCTGCAGGACCAGGCAAGACAGAAACTCCATCTACAAATGGTGTCCAGTGTGGGACAACTACATTCACATGAAGCCTGAGAGAGCTCGGGAAAGAATTCTAGACACAAAGGAACAGAGTTAATTAAACACAGCTTCTTGGTAGCATATTCTCTCGTGTGGGCTCTATCTGATAGAAGCTAGCAGAGGCCCATCTCGTTTAAGAGAGGCTTCCTGGCTCAGCTTTAGCAACAAAAAGCATGCAGCTCTTTTAAGAGGCTCTGTGACCAAACACTTAAATGGTGTTTATGAGCAGCCTAGTGGCATGCTTCTTGGTGGTGGCTTAAATCTAGAAAATCCAGAGTTGTGGAAAAAGAAGAACAAACCATGGCTCCTGCCAATACCTCTGCCATGAAGCTAGACTCTCAGGAAGCTAGAGAATGAGATGGATCCAGTTGCCAAAACAGCTTTAATCCTACTCATATCACTCAGCAAATTAAAGACTCTTGTGGTCAGAAAAAGAGATATACAGTAAAGACAGATTCAGATGAAAAACAAAAACCTCTAAATGGTTTACAATGTGTCTAAAAATATATCTAGGCCTGGGAGAGAAAAGAAAAAGGATAGAGAAAGTCCTTTAAAAAAAAAAAAAGAAAAGAAAGAGAATAATTGGGTGTGGTGGCAGACACCTTTAATTGCAGCACTTGGGAGGCAGAGACAGGTGGATCTCTGTGAGTTCAAGGGTAGCCTGGTCTCAGAATGAATTCCAGGACAGCCAAAGATACACAGAGAAACCCTGTCTCAAAAAAAAATTAAAAGCAAAAATAAAAGAAATAGAGTAAAAATAAAATGAAGGTCATGTAAAAATGGAAAATACAAAGAGAGTCTGGATACTATATGTTATTGTGTTGTCTCTGAATTATTTGTCTGCTGAGGAAGGAGGAGCAGCTGCTAAAACACATTTGATTTATAAATGCTGCTGGATTAATCCAACATATACATTTTGAAAATGATTTGACTTCAAAATTTAAGTCAAAGAAATATATTATTTTGGAGAACAAGTTTTGTTTTTGTTTCCACGGGAAGTGAGAGGCTGTGGACTCAGTCTTGGTTAAGAAAAATCAGGTTTGATTGAGAAAGACCCCCTGAAAAAAATCTCCAATGGGAACAGATGGCCTAGATGATTCAACATTTTAGAGTACCTCTGTTGGAGTTTCCTCTGAGTTCTACATTCAGAACCGCTTCAAGACTACTGACTGAGACGATTCAGGCTCACAGACTATTCCAGCTAGGACTTGACTATAATCCTATATTTTCTTTATGTCTCCATAAGATTATTATCCACATCCTCAATCAGCAGGAAGTAGCCTAGAAAACTATGCCCATATTTCCCAAAATGGATTATGGATGTTTGTCTTTGTTTCGAGTGTTGGTTACAAATTATCATTGATAATGGTCAGGAAAAAAGCTAAACAAAGGACATTAGATTCAGAGTTCTTGTTTTGAAAAGAAGAAAAGGAGAAGTTCTGGGGGCCAAAATGGTGCATGATTAATAAAAACTCAGAGAGAGAAATTGGGGTTCCACCTGAAGACCCAAAAAGCAAAGCAGTCAGCCACTGACTCTTACCTCCATCTCAGTCTCAAATGGCAATCCTACCTCCAGGAATCTCAGAATGAACTGTGTGTTGAAAGCTGTTTCCTCCCATTTTCAATCCTGTCTAGGCCTGGAATTAATGGCATGTACCGTCATGATTAAAGGCATACATGACCTAGTTTCTATGACAACTAGTGTGAGTACTGGGATTAAAGGTGTGTGTTACCATTAACTGATCTGTAAGGCTGACCAGTGGGGCTGTTTTACTCTCAGATCTTCAGACAAACCTTATTTATTAAAGTACAATTGAAAGGCCACCACAACAACCCTTCATGATAAGAGTCCTAGAAAATCTATAAAAAACATTGCTCAACATAATAAAGGTAATATAAAGGAATCCTACAGCCAACATCTTCCTAAGCAGAGAAAAATTCAAAGCATTTTCACTATAATCAAGAATAGACAAGGATGTCCATTCTCCCCCTCCTAGTCAGTATTGTACTACTTGATGTCTTAGCTAGAGCACTAAAGCAGGTGAAAGAGAGAAATGGGATACAACAGGAAAGGAAGAAGTCAAAATATTCTTATTTGCAGATGATATGACTCTGTAAATAAAAGATCAAAAAGACTCTAACAGAAAATTCATACAGCTGACAAAAATCCATTAAAATACTAGGATATAAAATTAGCATGTGAAATCCAGGAGCCTTGCTATACTTAAATCTTTAAAACAATAATAAAAACATAATGAGTTATGAAAAATTTCCAAAATTCACTATTTTCTCTTTTTAATACTCAAGAGTCAATATAACAAAAATTACTTTAGGTTAGTTCAATAAGAAATTCTTTGGACATGTATAAAGAAAAACCATACAAATATATAGTATAAGAAAGTTGATAGAGAAATATAAAGTACATATTACTTTCATAGACAATATATTTTAAGGTAGATACAAATCAATCTACTAGTATGTGCATAATATCAGTAGATGTGTCAATTTTTTATAAATTTAAAAGAAAACTTCATATTAAAAGAAAATTCTTTAAATTATTCCCAAAATAAGACTTTTTAAAAATTATAACAAATGAGTAATTGCATATTAATTATAATTCATTGTATAGTCAGCATATTCTAAAGAATAACATAGGCTTTGAAATATGTAACAGATCATATCAAAATAAAATATCATTCTGAAAAGTATATAAGAATAGCAATTAAGTTATTATAAAAGAAGAATTACACAGTAGTACTCAGTAAACTAGTTTAAAAATAGTTTTCTCCTCAGTCTAATCTCCATGGCAAATTCTTTATGACTTTCAATACTCCAAAATTCTAAAGGCAGAGTCTTTTAGATTCATAAATGCAATCCAGTCATAATATTCCTGTGAATATTATGGGTTTGATTTGATTAATAGAACCAGACATGAAAGCAAAATGTGCAACTGAATTTGGTAGCTCAAACTTGTAGTCTAAGTACTCAGGAGACTGAGTTATGAAGAGCCACTAATTCAAGGCTACATTTAGTCAGAGAAAAACTATCTGGAAACACACACAAACACACACACACACACACACACACACACACACACACAAGAAAAAAAAATTAAAATCAGTGTGTTTAAATGTCTTTGCTTTTATCTTTTTAAGATTTTATTTTATGTATTTGAGTGTTTTGAGCACATGTGTATATATGCACCACACACATGCCTGGTGCCCTCTGAGGTCAGAAGATGGCAGTGGATTCCCTGAAACTGGAGTTACAGGCAGTTGTGAGCTACTGTGTGGGTACTAGGAACCAAACCTGCAGGAACAGTCGGGATCTTAATTGCCAAGCTTTTTTCCTGGTTTTTCTTTCTGAGAAAGCTAGCCAGCATCTTTGGAGTGACTTCTCACCTCCCGAATGCAAGGTATCTTTCCAAAAGCTAGTCATTAAGATTTCCCCCATCTGATCTCTCCAGAAGCCCGAGGAGCAAGCAATAACTTCAAAGTTTCATAGAACTGAAATGAGAAGAAGGTCATGATACCAATTTCAAGAGGACTTGGTTTACCGAACAGTGTATTTCTTCAGACCTCTGCAGTGTCCCCAGGTCCTCCTTTTCAGAGCAAAGTCTGAGCCACACTGTTTCTACTGCAGCACAGAAGGAAGGACAATTCAAAGCAATAATTACTGCAGTAATTGCCATTGATTGCTTCAGATAAAGGAGCCTGAGGTTCAAACCAGCCAGTGCCCCCATGAAAGACACCACAAGCTGGATCTCAAGCACATTTATCTAATGCTACATTCATTTTTTTTTTACAAAAATATGCCTGCTCATAACTAAACATTGTTTTCAATTAAAATGAAACTAAAAAGTCTCTGTCTGTTTTCCCGTATAGCTAAGCCCTGAGCTCTGCTCTCTGCACTGAGGAGTACCCAGACTTGCCAGGTCTTGAGAAAAAAACCAAAGAAATACTTAATACAAATATTCACAAGTAGCCTTTTAAATATATAAGTGGAGTTATCTTCATGTGTCTGTAGTGTTATGCATTGGAGAGGTTTCAAGAGCCATGAATATAGCTCTATCTTAGGTTGTTTAAAGAGACAGTTTAAATTTTAAAAGGAAAAAATAGGACTCATATTTCCCAAAGCTAAAAACTACTATGCTTTCTTCCAGGCCAGGTAACACAAAAGATTCATGAGCCTGATTCTCATTCAGAGGACGTCGGTTCCCATCTCAACAGGATGTGGCAAAAGAATCATGTCCAAGCCTTTCTTTTACAAGTAGAAGGTTTACATTTGTGTTTCTTATGACACAGCCTAAGAGAAATAGAGCAATCCCAGACAGTAACCACCCTCCCAGACAGTAACCACCCTCTTTCCCATGCACAGTGCAAATCAAGAGACTCACCCTGGTTGCAGGCAGTATCAACTCAACACCAGCTTCAGACCACATTTGCTAAGCCCTTGAAGTTTGAGAAAACCATCCTCAAGGTCACACCAATTAAAAGGAAACATTTCTTTCCAATTTCTTCATTGTAAAAGAATCACACGATGTGATGTTTATAAATCTGAGCAGTAATCGCCACAAAGTCAGACCTTAGAAGATAATTTGTCCCCACTCAGATGTAGCCAGGAGAACAGCACTAATACTCTTCTTCTGAACTAGATGAGGCCTTAACATGAAGCTGCTTTAGATTCAAACAGAAGAGACCTGTAAAGACAGAGAACAGTAAAGACAGACAGAACCCCAGAATGCCCAGAAACAGACAATCTCACAAGTCTGCAAGAAGAAACCTTAATTTAGATTCAAAGATTAAAACTTTTATTCAAGGGACAGTGGCTTTTCTGGGAGAACAAAATCCTAACTAATCATTTCCCATTAACCAAAGGTGTACTGGCATTTCAAATGTATTTTAATAAATAAAGACTGTTTGAAGATCTGAGAGTAAAACAGTCTCACTGGTCAGCCTTACAGACAAGATTGTGGTAATATACACATTTAATCCCAGAAGCCACAATGATATGCATCTTTAATCCCAGTGCTGCACACCTTTGATCCCAGCCCTAGAGAGGAATATAAGACAAGGCTAGACAGCTCTCAGACCCAGATTCCTTCTGAGATTCTGGGAGGTAGGATCACCATTTCAGACTAAGGTCGAGGTAAGACCCAGTGGCTAACTGTTTTGCTTTTCGAATCTTCAGGTTGAACCCCAATTTCTGACCCTGAGTTTTTACTAATCATGCTCAAGTAATATTATTTCCCTTCTCATGTCTTCAATGGGGTTGAAGACTAGATCATCATAGTTACTTTTCTCTGATGACTTAGCCAAGCTATTTCTAATACAAGACTTAGGAAAGGATAATTACTGAAACATTTAGCATATGTTTCTTGCTTGATATTGTTTATGTTGGTTGTAATTCTAATTTTTATACTTGTTATTTGTTCTTATTGTATGTAGTTTTGTATTAGGCTGGAACTCTTTTGTTTAGACAATAGATGAAGGTGCTGTGGGAACTCTTTCAGCCAGTAGCCTTGAAGATATCAGCCCACTGGGGCGTGGCCTCTTATACTAAAAATGCCTTTGTAAAGCACATGCTTGCTCACTCTCTCCCAGCTTCTGGATTCAGTTCCTGTTCTCTGTTCATGCAGAGGACTGTGATCTGTGAGTCTACCCCTAAATAAATAGCCCTTTATTATACTCAATTCTGAGCTAGTGTGGGATTATTTTATAGTGTCCATCATCTCAAAGGGGTGTGTTTGTGCTCAGTGGTCAATGAAGATGGACGAACTGCGCAGACTGGACCATTTCAAAGCCTTTTCAAAGCCAGCGAGCAGCACTGTCCCACATAGTCTTAGAAAGCAGAGATGGAAGAGAAGCCCACCTTCCAGACTCAGGTCTCTGAAGGCCAACCAAGCTCATTAGCTATTTATCTACCTGCACAGGACCATATTCATTACAAAGTGACATCTATAAACTATTCAAGGAGAGATGAACTGGGGAAAACATCAGATGCCAGACATTCACATTAGGGGCAGGACTGGAGCCAAAAGGAAAAGCAACTTATTGGTCCCACTCCTTCTAGTGGCATCTTTTTGTTTGCTGTGTTCTCTAGGCACCTTCCATCCTAAAGATGAAGGTACAAGAAAATGTAGCCTTGGCTTCTGATTTTCTCCCAAGTGAGGGTGAAAATCAGACCTGTAAGGAATTATTATACAAGATTGCACATTTTGTGGTAAAGATATTCCAAAGGGCTGCGGGGGATCAGAAGAGAGACCTCTACCCCTGAATGGCATCTACATGAGTGTGAAGAAACTACCCAAAGGACCAGTTCATCGCTGTCATTTGTTTGGTGAGGGGACGGATAAACAAGCAATGCTATGACATGTCGTGTGGCATGTGGGCTTCTGCAACACTGGAAGGGAAGGCACACCCTTTACTTACAACACCTGCTCACAGAGAACTAACTTAAAATGGCAATTAAAACCATGGCGTAAAGAAATTAATCATTTTCTGAGGTAGAAAAGCAATTGATTATCTAACTGTGACATTTTTACAGCCAAGGGAAAAAAACTGTATTAACACTGCCAAATAATAACCACATGCTTGAATTTTATAAACATGCTCAAATTCAAAACTCTTCCATTTTACAACAGGTCCTCGAGTTTTATTGTAATCAGTTGGTGATCTGAGGCATTCTTGACCAATGAGGAAACCTCTGAGAAACCTCTGAGAAATAAGTAGATCAGCTTTATTTAGCAACCCTGAGGATATTCATAACCTTAGACTCAGTACTCTTAGATTTATGTCTAGAGGTTTCTCAGTTTTTAATACTCGTTGAACACATCTGTAAGCTTATTATAAAAGAGAGTGGTGAATCCCATCTCCAGAGACTAGGACTGAATACGTTTGAGACAGAATTTGCATTTTGAATGAGTGATATTGATGCTGCTGATGCGAAGGTTATGTAGAATCATAATTTTATAGAATTTTATGCACGTGTGCACCAGAACATAAACAAGGTTGCTAATGGCAATATTTGTCATAACACCCTAAACTAGAAACAACTCAAATATTATCAGTAGGAAACAGATGTCTCCCCATACAAGGAAAATGACTTGAGCTGCAGCCAAAGCACTAGTGACAGGAAAATACAGTGTGAAGGATAAAAGAAAGGAGGAACATATTCAGTAGGGCTCCGTTTGTTTTGTGTTGCCTAACAGGCAAAGTTGAAGTGCATTATTCACATATGCAAACAATGCACAAATAATGATGCATGATACAAACCAAGGGCATGCATATCACAAGCATTACCGTGCAAGACACTCTCTTGACCTAGTGATTATCCTGATGTTGGCTTGACAGTGGCTCTTGTTTCCTGTCTGTTGCTGTTGGGCAAAACATTCTAAGCAAATGCACCTCGGAGAGGAAAGGCTTTATCTGACTTATACTTCCAGGTGGTGGACCATCGCTCGGGGAAGTCAGGGAAGGAACTTCAACAAGAACTTGAAGCAGAAATCATGGAGGAGCACCACTTGCTAGCTTGCTTTAAAGCCATGCTTAGCTACCTGCCTTAACCCGGTTAGTAGAACCACCTGCCCAAGGATAATGCCATCCACAGTGGACTGTGTCTTCCGGCATTGATTAGAAACGAACATCATGCCCCAAAGATGTGTCCAAAGAACAATTTGATCTCGTTAATCCTAAATTGAGACTCTTCTCAGATGACTCTAGGGTGTATCGAGTTGGCAAAGCTAACTAAGACAATATCTATTTGCTCAATTATATGTATAAGTTTAACATATCTTTCTTAGATATTTTATATTTCATGATAAGGGGGGGCAATGTATTCAAGGGGGTGAGATCAGCAAATAGGGGTGAATTACCAAAAACTTTATAAAAATGCAGAGTTATGAGCCCTAGGGAAGCAAGTTCAGATCATTTTAATGAAATACTTTTGGATATTTGACTATTTAAAAAAAGATATGTTGCCCCAATTGATTTAGTAACCACTTTCATCTCTCTGCCATTAGGAATAAAACTTTGTAATAACCTAGCTTATAAGGCATTTCAAGGTAAGTCACAGCTGGGCCAATGAATTGACTCAGCAGGGAAAGGCACTGTCCAGCAAACCTGACAACCTGAGTTTGATCCCTGGGACCCGCATGGAAGGAGAGAACTGACTCTTACAAGTTGTCCTCTGACCTCCACCTGTGTGCCCATACACATGAATAAATAAATAGTATTTTAAGATAGATCAAAGATCCACTTATTATTACCAGTTACAGTGGGATTCTAGAATTGGGCTTTCCAGTGTGTTAGATGGCAAGCTGCAAATGGGAAAAATCATTGAGTCTTTTCAGCAAATGGTTACGTATCAACTAATGCTTTGTGATCCAAAGATGCTCTCAGTATGGCCTCATCTCCCCTTTGCCTGGAACTCAGACAACAGCTCATCCCTTCCCAGCACAGAAGCATCATAATTGCCTAAGAGAGGCAGAAAGTTTCCCAACCTATTCAGCTCTTGAGCAGTTTTCAGGCAAATCAAAGTGCACACTTCTGTGCATTTCCATCCCCTTTCACTGAATCCTTTCCAGCTTTGTTTTTAAGACAGCAACACGGAATAAGAATTTCCCTGATGATGTGGGAGTCTACAGAAGGATGCCTTGAGTCGTTAATGTTACTAACTGACTCATTCAAAAGGCTGAGGGCGAATCACATGACCCTCCTCCCAACCTTCTGTAGTATGTTCCCTCTCCAGAAAAACCTGTAATTCAACCAGGAATCTGTCTGTGAAAAAAGAAGAAAAAAAAAAACTTAATGGATAATATTCCTTAAATAACGTCCCACAAACCCCTCTACATTTGGATTAAAAAAGATGATCTCACCCATGTGATCAAAAGGGGGATGCCACTTAAACATATACTCAGAGAATTAATATTTGTGGCTATCAATTACAAGTACATCAAGACACATTGTGGCCTTACCAACCCCCACATCTCTTTCTTTTAGGATTTGGTTCCTCAAAAATAAAAATACAAAGACTGGAAGTACAGACCTATAATCTCAGATATTGTGGAGGCAGAGGCAGGAGGAACACAAGTTCAAGGCCAGCCTGGGCATCTTAGAGGGATCATGCCTCAAATATATAACCTAGTAGTAAAGCATTTGCCTAGCATATACAAAACCTTAGGTTCAAGTCCCAGTACTGAAATCAGTAAGTAATAAATAGTAAAACCAATAAGTACTGAAACCAATAAGTAATAAATAGCAAATCTCTCCCTCCTTTCTTCCCTCCATTAGTCCCCTGTGATGGCCTTTCAACTGCATTTTAACAACATAAAGACTGCCTGAAGATCTCAGAGTAAAACAGCCCCATTGGTCAGCTTTACAGACCAGATTATGGTAACACACACCTTAAATCTCAGTAGTCATAATGGCATGCATCTTTAATCCCAGCAGCCACACTAGTTACCATAGAAACTGGGTGATGCCTTTAATGACAGTGGTGCACACCTTTAATCCCAGACCTAGAAAGGATCATAAAATGGCAGGAAATAGCTCTCAAAGGACAGTCTCATTCCGAAATCCCTGGAGGCAGGATTGCCATTTTCGGACCGAAGTTGAGGTAAGAGCCAGTGGCTGGCTGTTTTGTCTTTTGGATTTTCAGGTTGAACCCCAATTTCTCACTCTGACCTTTCATTTAATCGTGTTTCATTTCCACTGTTATGTGTATGTTTATCTCATTTTTAATTCCTTCCTTTATTCAAGCTCCTTCTTCCAAAGTACAGCAATACCACTGATATCCATTACTGTTTCTCTACCACAGACTTCTTTTAAACTGGCCCACATCCACTACTATTGATTCCTCTAAGGACCCTTCCTGACTCAGTCCCTTCTCTCTATGCAATTCTCTTTTATAATACATTCCACTAATGCAGTAATTACTTGTTTCTGTGTCTATGGCTCCCACTGCTCCATAAGTGTTAAACCAACTTAACTTACCTAACACAGTCACTGGTGCTCAATTGAATTCTCTCTCTAACTTGTCCTTTGCTTTGCCAAAGTCTCCTGATAAAGGCTATTGCTGCTGGTGGACTTACCACGTGTAAGGTACTTACTTCTCTTAGAAGTCTGGACATACCTTTATTGAGACTTAAAAATCAAAATTGTCATTAAATAAATTACCTTGCAAAGGAAGAAAAGCATTATAAAGGCCCAAAAGCCAGTCTTTGAAACTAATGAAACTAACAGAAGGTAGAGGGATGTCTTCAAGAAAAGGGTACAACCTACAGTGGCGTCTTCACCTTCAGCATGCCCTTTAATCCTCTAAACATGAATTGATTAGAATTATTTTTCTTCTATTTTGCAATAATCACCCTCTTTCTGTCTCACTCATCACTTCTGCTAGGACATGAAAAACTATAATTACCCTTTAGCTGATGTCTTTTTATTACTCTACCTACCAATATATCTTGTGGACTCTTTTGGAAATAATTCCGAAGTAAACTTCTAATCATATCATTTCCTGTAGCATGGCTTTTAATGACTTTCATTACCCACTAAATTAGTTTCTAGTTCCTCAGACCCAATGCACATTGCAATGTGAATAAACCCAACAGTTTTAGGGCAAATTTCAGCCATCCTCCTACTTTGACCATTCATATTTCCACCCATGTTCCGCATGATTCTGCTTCGTGTTATTTCTCTCTTTTCTTCTGTTAGTTATATTTTCCCTGTTCATCCCAATTTCAGAATCCCAAACAGTATACACAAATGGCTCAGGAGTCACTTGCTTGATGAAGCCTCTGCTGGTGACTATTTTTCCTGCAAAACATTGGATCTCTTGCACCCCCAAAGGCCTATAGTAGCATCATCCTTCATATTATGTTTTCTTTTCATTCAGTTTTTGAATGCAGACTAATGGAGCTGCAGACGGTTCCCCACTAAAAGCCAGACAATAAAATTCCTTCAATAAATCCTAGCGTGTCTGACACGTGGACTGACCCTGAGTATAATCTACTCAAATGCTTAGAATGGATTTTAACTTAGAGATGCATCCTCATGACCAGAAGAAAGGATTCAAAGCTAGTGTAAATCTTCTATATTTATTGTTCACAAGAAGAATGAGCAGACCTTGCAGTGGACAAGATTGTGCTATATTCCCCTTTACGACCCCTCACTGCCTTCTGCTGAACTGGACCCAGAAAACATCACTGAAGAAGAGCAACCGGAAGGCATTAAAGATACACTAGGTTAGTGTGTACTCTTAGAATATCCTGTCAAAGAGATCACAGTCAAGATGAAACATTGACCAGAGGCGAAGACACTGAATGAAGAATAGAGAGGCAGGGAAGTCTGAGTCTCACGGCATTTACACTGCTACAGGCCCTGGGTCAAGAGGATCCTGCCATGGTCAACCACCCTTGCCCAGGCACAGGAGGTCAGAAATGAACTGCATATTATGGAGGTCCTGACCTCTTTTCAAGCCTATATTCTTTAAATATTTGTTCAATATCCTCCGGGTAGGAGGAAGACGGCAGGCGATTTTATACTAATAAGAATTATATGCAGAAACAGATTTAATTATTTATCCACTGCTAATGTCCGAAGAAGATTCAATTTCAAAGAAAAAAATATCAAAATGGCTCTCCATTTTCCCACAGTTCATGTCCTTCTAATTCCCGAAACCAGACACGTCCGAGAGCATATTAAAGGTTTGGAATTTCTCTCACACCATCAATCATTCATAGCGGTAAACAAAAGCCGGGCCAGAATTATTGAATTTCAAAACTCCAACTGATATGGCATGTTAAGGATAAAGCCATACAGGCAACAGCACCATCATTGGTGTGCCTCTTTCCCGGCTTGCATAGCATGTACGGGGCCCTGGTTTTAACTTTCAAAAGAGTGCAAGCAAATTCCTTCTGAAAAGCACTTTTAATGTCAGTGTGAGCGCAGAGAAAGGGTGGCCAATTTTTTAATCCACCAGCAGTACCCCATCTCTTATTCATGAATGTTTTAGAAAATTATTTACCTATCCTCCTTGTTAATTGGAATCCCAAGCAGGTGTGTGTTGCTTCTCAGAAAGTTTTAGGTTTTTCTCTTCACACCTCTTTGCCAATCATTCTAGAAAATTATCACTTTGTTCCTTAATAAAGTAATTGCCTCCCTCAGGAGACTGGCAGGAGTGAAGAAGCACCTCTGTAAATTCCTCCGATGTGCAGGGTCAGGATAAGCCTCATGTTTCTTGTAATTTCTGGTACTCCTTATAAAAATATCTGTATACTCATCTATTTATCTGTGTACATCACTGAACAACTATAATAATGGGTTTTGGATCTTTAGAAATTCATTTATGTAGCACAGGGCTGAGTTCAGTCCCCAGCACTGCAATAAAATATATTATCATATGAAAGAAAGTACAGAAATGATGTGGGAATTTCAGGGATTCTCGTTAAAGAAATAAGATTATAAAGCCACCATTGTAGCTTCTAGAATGTTGAGAAAGTATGAGTACAATCTAGAAAAATCAAACTTTATAGGTTTAAAGACCAGAATTCTAGAAGGAGAAAAACA
Source organism: Myodes glareolus (assembly GCF_982192425.1). NCBI lineage: Eukaryota > Metazoa > Chordata > Mammalia > Rodentia > Cricetidae > Myodes > Myodes glareolus. The sequence continues at coordinate 62,962,333 of NC_142031.1, forward strand.
CATTCACCAAGAGATACAATATGTTAATGATAAAGCAGGAATCCATGCTGTAGATTTGGTCAAGCAAGACAGATCAGGAGACCACAATCATGGCTTAAATTCAAGGCCTATCCATCTCTCATCCATAGACTTGACACTAAATGACACTCATCAATTTCTGAGTGACAACAAAAATGGAAAGTAATGGTTCTGTGTAAATCTAAGAGCATATATTTTGTATCCTCATTAAAAACAAGATCTTGAAAACACGGAGACACAAGATGACCCTTTGAGATTGAGTTGATCTGAGCAGCATTCTGAGACATGAGTAGCTCAACACTGAGAATCTGAATGTGTCCTGAAAATTAATGTGTTGAGCCTCAAACCCAAATGTGAGAGTACAGAGAAAGAGTGTCCTTCACCACAGCATGAAGAGCTACAGGAAATCAATGACTACTGAGTAAAGGCAAGTCAGTCTTTTCCAGGGACAAGCCTTCTGAAAGGCTACCCAATCTAAGAGACTAAGTCCCAAACACGTATACATATGAACAATAACACTAAATCACCTCAGGAATATATATGTGTATATGTATTTCACATATATACATGTATAGAATACATACATAAACATATATGTATATGTATATGAATTAAGGGAAATGGGAAGAGTGGGAAGGAAGAAAGGGGTGGAAATAATGCAAATATGGAAATCATGTATGAAATTATCAAAAACAGTTCAAGATTGGAGCCCTTAAGTGGTAAATAGATCATGAGGTTTGGGCCTCCAAAAGTTGACTAGATACTTCATGAAGGAGCTAGAAGAAATTACCAAGGCCCTTTTGGTCTTTCTGGCTTCCGCCAAGTGAAGAGAGCAACAGGCACCAGGCACCATCCCTAAGGCTAAAACAGAGACCCCTGATGACATCAAACCTGATAATGCCTTGAGCTTGATCTTACAGCTTTCCAGAATGGAAAACAAAAAAAACAAAAAAAACACAATTTTTTTCTTTTTAAAATCTCTATCTCTCTCCCTCCCTCCTTCCCTTCCTCCTTCCCCCTCCCTTCTTCCCCCCCTCTGTGTATATATTTGTCATGTGAATGCAAATGCTTATATAGATAAAAAAAAAAGCTTTGGATTCATTGAGCTAGACTTATAAGTGGTTGTGAGCTGCCTAACATGGGCACTCAGAACCAAACTCAAGTCCTCCAGAAAACCAACAAATACCCTTTAGCACTGATCCATCTCTTCACCCCCAATCTCTCTCCCTTATAAGTTATCCAGTCTCAAATATTTCATTACAACAGAAGGAAGGAATGAAAGAGGGAGAGAGGGAGGGAGGGATGGATGGTGCAGGAGAATTATCTGTATTCTGTCAATCATATTTTAATAAAACGCTGATTGGCCAGGCAGGCAGTATAGGCGGGAAAGCCAGACAGGAAGTAGAGGTGGAGCAAAGAGACTGGGAGTATTCTGGAAGCAGAAGCTCTCTCTCAGCGATTCCTGTACAGACCACCGAAGAGGCAGCATGTAACTTGCCCAGCAGAGAAAGGTATGGAGCCATTATGGCTAACATAGATGAGAATAATGGGTTAATATAAGTTATAAGAGTTAACAAGAAGCCTGACCTAAATGGGCCAATCAGTTTATAACCTTATGGAGTCCTGTGTGTAATTTCTCTTTGGGATTTGCCGGCTGTTGGGGTACCAGGCGGGACGGAAACCCCAACAAGCTGGCCCTCATGCTACAAATGGCGCCAACGTGTGGACAACTGTATCCACATAAAGCCTGAGACAGCTTGGGCAGTAATTCTAGAACAAAATAACAGCATTATGCATGGTTTCTTGGTAGCAGCAATTTCTCGGGTCTGCTCTGCTTGCTAGAGGCAAGCAAGTGCCCTCATCTAAGAGAGGCTTCCTGACTCAGCTTTAGCTGCAAAACCTTGCAGCTCTTTTAAGAGGTCCTGCTGTGAAGCACTTAAATGGTGTTGATGAAAAACTGAACGCATGCTTTTCAGGTTTTCAGCAGTAGCAGGAAAAAAGCTGCGCTGTTTTAAAATGCCGGCTTTCTGGGCTGTCCTGTCAGGGCAATCTCTGACTCTTTCAGACAGGCAGTCCTACTGAGTGTGGTCTGTGAGCAGAATGCTCCAGCTTACTTGCTAACAAGGACCTTGAAACGCCATAGAGTTGTGGCAACAAAAATGGCTACAGCCAGTACCTCCGCAGAGGCTGGAAAGTTAAGGATCTAGCCTTCAAAGCCACGGCTTTCCGTATTGCTTTGTAAATTAAAGGCTCATGTGGTCAAAAAAGAGAGATATACAGTAAAGAGAGATTCAAAGAGAAAGAAAACCTCTAAATGGTTTACAGTATGTTAAAAATATATGCAGGCTAAAGGTTAAAGTCTTTAAAAATAAAAAAGAAAGAAAGGGAAAAATAGGGTGTGGTGGTACACACCTTTAATCCCAATGCCTGAAAGGCAGAGGTATATTGACCTCTGTGACTTCAAGGGACAGAGGTAGAGATTGACCTCTATGACTTCAAGGTGTGGTAGCACACGCCTTTAATCCCAATGCCTGGAAGACAGAGATAGACAGATCTCTGAGTTCAGTTCAGAGTGTGGTAGCATACACCTTTGAGCCAGGCACTGGGGACACAGAGACCGAGGGATCTCTGTGAATTCAAGGACAGCCTGGTCTACAGAGTTATTCCAGGACAAAGATACACAGAGAACCTGTCTCAAAAAGTTAAAAGTAAAAATAAAAGAAATAGAGGTTGAAATAAAGCTACATAAAGATGAAAAATACACAGAGAATCTTGATACTGTATGCTATTATGCTCTCTTTAAATTGTTTGAATGCTGAGGAAGGAGAAACAGCTGCTAAAAGACTTTTGTTTATAAATGCTGCAGAATTAATCCAAGATAGACATTTTGAAAATACCTTGGCTTCAAAACTGAAGTCAAAAGGTATGTTACTTTGGAGAAGAGATTTTGCTTTTGTTTCCACAGAAAATGAGAGGCTATGGATTCATTCTGAATTAAGAAAAATCAGTTTTGATCAAGGGAGGCCACCTGAAAAATCTCTGACAGGAACAGATGGCCCAGATGTCTAAATTCTACATCCAAAACAGATTCAAGACTATCGCCTGAGATGATCGAGACTCACAGGATACTCCAGTCAGGACTTGAATTATAACTCTAAGTTTCCTTTAGGTCCCCATAAGATCATCAGCGCCCCCAACCAGCAGGAAGTAGCCTGAAATACTACGCCCACATTCCCAACAAATGGACTATGGGTATTTTTCTTTGTTTAAAAAAAAAAGAGGGAAATGGTGCAGGAGAATTATCTGTATTCTGTCAATCATATTTTAATAAAACACTGATTGGCCAGGCAGGCAGTATAGGCGGGAAAGCCAGACAGGAAGTAGGGGTGGAGCAAAGAGACTGGGAGTATTCTGGAAGCAGAAGCTCTCTCTCAGCGATTCCTGTACAGACCACCGAAGAGGCAGCATGTAACTTGCCCAGCAGAGAAAGGTATGGAGCCATTATGGCTAACATAGATGAGAATAATGGGTTAATATAAGTTATAAGAGTTAACAAGAAGCCTGACCTAAATGGGCCAATCAGTTTATAACCTTATGGAGTCCTGTGTGTAATTTCTCTTTGGGATTTGCCGGCTGTTGGGGTACCAGGCGGGACGGAAACCCCAACAAGCTGGCCCTCATGCTACAAATGGCGCCAACGTGTGGACAACTGTATCCACATAAAGCCTGAGACAGCTTGGGCAGTAATTCTAGAACAAAATAACAGCATTATGCATGGTTTCTTGGTAGCAGCAATTTCTCGGGTCTGCTCTGCTTGCTAGAGGCAAGCAAGTGCCCTCATCTAAGAGAGGCTTCCTGACTCAGCTTTAGCTGCAAAACCTTGCAGCTCTTTTAAGAGGTCCTGCTGTGAAGCACTTAAATGGTGTTGATGAAAAACTGAACGCATGCTTTTCAGGTTTTCAGCAGTAGCAGGAAAAAAGCTGCGCTGTTTTAAAATGCCGGCTTTCTGGGCTGTCCTGTCAGGGCAATCTCTGACTCTTTCAGACAGGCAGTCCTACTGAGTGTGGTCTGTGAGCAGAATGCTCCAGCTTACTTGCTAACAAGGACCTTGAAACGCCATAGAGTTGTGGCAACAAAAATGGCTACAGCCAGTACCTCCGCAGAGGCTGGAAAGTTAAGGATCTAGCCTTCAAAGCCACGGCTTTCCGTATTGCTTTGTAAATTAAAGGCTCATGTGGTCAAAAAAGAGAGATATACAGTAAAGAGAGATTCAAAGAGAAAGAAAACCTCTAAATGGTTTACAGTATGTTAAAAATATATGCAGGCTAAAGGTTAAAGTCTTTAAAAATAAAAAAGAAAGAAAGGGAAAAATAGGGTGTGGTGGTACACACCTTTAATCCCAATGCCTGAAAGGCAGAGGTATATTGACCTCTGTGACTTCAAGGGACAGAGGTAGAGATTGACCTCTATGACTTCAAGGTGTGGTAGCACACGCCTTTAATCCCAATGCCTGGAAGACAGAGATAGACAGATCTCTGAGTTCAGTTCAGAGTGTGGTAGCATACACCTTTGAGCCAGGCACTGGGGACACAGAGACCGAGGGATCTCTGTGAATTCAAGGACAGCCTGGTCTACAGAGTTATTCCAGGACAAAGATACACAGAGAACCTGTCTCAAAAAGTTAAAAGTAAAAATAAAAGAAATAGAGGTTGAAATAAAGCTACATAAAGATGAAAAATACACAGAGAATCTTGATACTGTATGCTATTATGCTCTCTTTAAATTGTTTGAATGCTGAGGAAGGAGAAACAGCTGCTAAAAGACTTTTGTTTATAAATGCTGCAGAATTAATCCAAGATAGACATTTTGAAAATACCTTGGCTTCAAAACTGAAGTCAAAAGGTATGTTACTTTGGAGAAGAGATTTTGCTTTTGTTTCCACAGAAAATGAGAGGCTATGGATTCATTCTGAATTAAGAAAAATCAGTTTTGATCAAGGGAGGCCACCTGAAAAATCTCTGACAGGAACAGATGGCCCAGATGTCTAAATTCTACATCCAAAACAGATTCAAGACTGTCGCCTGAGATGATCGAGACTCACAGGATACTCCAGTCAGGACTTGAATTATAACTCTAAGTTTCCTTTAGGTCCCCATAAGATCATCAGCGCCCCCAACCAGCAGGAAGTAGCCTGAAATACTACGCCCACATTCCCAACAAATGGACTATGGGTATTTTTCTTTGTTTAAAAAAAAAAGAGGGAAATGGTGCAGGAGAATTATCTGTATTCTGTCAATCATATTTTAATAAAACACTGATTGGCCAGGCAGGCAGTATAGGCGGGAAAGCCAGACAGGAAGTAGGGGTGGAGCAAAGAGACTGGGAGTATTCTGGAAGCAGAAGCTCTCTCTCAGCGATTCCTGTACAGACCACCGAAGAGGCAGCATGTAACTTGCCCAGCAGAGAAAGGTATGGAGCCATTATGGCTAACATAGATGAGAATAATGGGTTAATATAAGTTATAAGAGTTAACAAGAAGCCTGACCTAAATGGGCCAATCAGTTTATAACCTTATGGAGTCCTGTGTGTAATTTCTCTTTGGGATTTGCCGGCTGTTGGGGTACCAGGCGGGACGGAAACCCCAACAAGCTGGCCCTCATGCTACAAATGGCGCCAACGTGTGGACAACTGTATCCACATAAAGCCTGAGACAGCTTGGGCAGTAATTCTAGAACAAAATAACAGCATTATGCATGGTTTCTTGGTAGCAGCAATTTCTCGGGTCTGCTCTGCTTGCTAGAGGCAAGCAAGTGCCCTCATCTAAGAGAGGCTTCCTGACTCAGCTTTAGCTGCAAAACCTTGCAGCTCTTTTAAGAGGTCCTGCTGTGAAGCACTTAAATGGTGTTGATGAAAAACTGAACGCATGCTTTTCAGGTTTTCAGCAGTAGCAGGAAAAAAGCTGCGCTGTTTTAAAATGCCGGCTTTCTGGGCTGTCCTGTCAGGGCAATCTCTGACTCTTTCAGACAGGCAGTCCTACTGAGTGTGGTCTGTGAGCAGAATGCTCCAGCTTACTTGCTAACAAGGACCTTGAAACGCCATAGAGTTGTGGCAACAAAAATGGCTACAGCCAGTACCTCCGCAGAGGCTGGAAAGTTAAGGATCTAGCCTTCAAAGCCACGGCTTTCCGTATTGCTTTGTAAATTAAAGGCTCATGTGGTCAAAAAAGAGAGATATACAGTAAAGAGAGATTCAAAGAGAAAGAAAACCTCTAAATGGTTTACAGTATGTTAAAAATATATGCAGGCTAAAGGTTAAAGTCTTTAAAAATAAAAAAGAAAGAAAGGGAAAAATAGGGTGTGGTGGTACACACCTTTAATCCCAATGCCTGAAAGGCAGAGGTATATTGACCTCTGTGACTTCAAGGGACAGAGGTAGAGATTGACCTCTATGACTTCAAGGTGTGGTAGCACACGCCTTTAATCCCAATGCCTGGAAGACAGAGATAGACAGATCTCTGAGTTCAGTTCAGAGTGTGGTAGCATACACCTTTGAGCCAGGCACTGGGGACACAGAGACCGAGGGATCTCTGTGAATTCAAGGACAGCCTGGTCTACAGAGTTATTCCAGGACAAAGATACACAGAGAACCTGTCTCAAAAAGTTAAAAGTAAAAATAAAAGAAATAGAGGTTGAAATAAAGCTACATAAAGATGAAAAATACACAGAGAATCTTGATACTGTATGCTATTATGCTCTCTTTAAATTGTTTGAATGCTGAGGAAGGAGAAACAGCTGCTAAAAGACTTTTGTTTATAAATGCTGCAGAATTAATCCAAGATAGACATTTTGAAAATACCTTGGCTTCAAAACTGAAGTCAAAAGGTATGTTACTTTGGAGAAGAGATTTTGCTTTTGTTTCCACAGAAAATGAGAGGCTATGGATTCATTCTGAATTAAGAAAAATCAGTTTTGATCAAGGGAGGCCACCTGAAAAATCTCTGACAGGAACAGATGGCCCAGATGTCTAAATTCTACATCCAAAACAGATTCAAGACTGTCGCCTGAGATGATCGAGACTCACAGGATACTCCAGTCAGGACTTGAATTATAACTCTAAGTTTCCTTTAGGTCCCCATAAGATCATCAGCGCCCCCAACCAGCAGGAAGTAGCCTGAAATACTACGCCCACATTCCCAACAAATGGACTATGGGTATTTTTCTTTGTTTAAAAAAAAAAGAGGGAAATGGTGCAGGAGAATTATCTGTATTCTGTCAATCATATTTTAATAAAACACTGATTGGCCAGGCAGGCAGTATAGGCGGGAAAGCCAGACAGGAAGTAGGGGTGGAGCAAAGAGACTGGGAGTATTCTGGAAGCAGAAGCTCTCTCTCAGCGATTCCTGTACAGACCACCGAAGAGGCAGCATGTAACTTGCCCAGCAGAGAAAGGTATGGAGCCATTATGGCTAACATAGATGAGAATAATGGGTTAATATAAGTTATAAGAGTTAACAAGAAGCCTGACCTAAATGGGCCAATCAGTTTATAACCTTATGGAGTCCTGTGTGTAATTTCTCTTTGGGATTTGCCGGCTGTTGGGGTACCAGGCGGGACGGAAACCCCAACAAGCTGGCCCTCATGCTACAGATGGAGAAGGGAGGAAGAGAGGGAGGAAGGGAGGGAGGGAAGGAGGGAGGGAAAGAAGAAAGGAAGGAAGGAAGAATGAAAGGATAAATGGTTGGTAGGAGCGATATTAGATAGGAGGATCTAGATATTAGATTTATTAGATATTAAATGCTAGAAAAAACACCTCAGTTAGATAAACACTGTCAAAATCCTAAAACAGGCTAATAGGAAGTAATCAATTTGCAAATGGTACAACCTTATAAAATTTTGAAAATTAGTAGTTTAGGAGCATTCTAGAACAAAGAGCTTTGTGAAAATTTCAGACATATCCGTGAATAGCCGTTCTAATAGCATGTACTTCTAGCATGAGGTTATCTGTGGGCACTGCTCTTCCATACAAAGGCAATGAGCAGATTCATGTGTACTGAGGGGAGATGGACTGGAGGCTGTGGACGGATGGTCATCGTAATGAGAGGCAGAGGATGCTGCCAGCAACACAGCATCTGGAGAAGAGGGCCTGCAATTTGGCCTCTCTGTTTGCCAGTTCTCAGTTTTGGCATCCCAGCATTCAGCATTTTAGTTTAATTTTCTTATAATGGATCTTTTGCAATGTCTCATCAATAAAAAGCCAACAACACTCTCTAGGTGTCATATTTTTCTTCAGAAAAATGTAATAAATGACATTGATTTTTTTTCTGTTTATAACCTTGGCCTTATTCTTTGCATTGCTTATATATAGGAGTTTTATTATTAACTTTGGAACAGTATAAAGTTTTGACTTGTTCTCTAGCCAAGTGTTATTTGGGAAAATTGCTTTTGTATTGATGCACTTATTATTCTTGGAAACCTGAATTTGGGGTAAAGTTTTTGCATTATTTCCAGGGGATTTGCCATGTTCAAGATTTATTTCATTCTTGCCTCTTAGGGGCTTCAGACATGGAAAATCGTTCTTTATACAATGTGGAAAGTAAAAGTCATGTTTTCTCTCCTGAATCTTTTGAAACTGTGCTGAACTAGGGAGTGGAAAGCATTGTTCATTATCCACCATGACAGCCAGCAAGACATTTGCTCCAGTTCTGTCACTCTGGGTTGGAACTAGAGGTATACTAAAACGGAAGAATGGTTCTCCAAAAATAAAATAAAATAGAAATGTATCTGGCAGAAAACCTCTTCAGCAATGAAGAAGATGATTGCATTATGATCCTCTATCATTTATAACATTCAAGCATTCTTGTAAAAGAAAGTCAGTGCTGGGTGTTGTCTTGACTTCAGTATACATTCTTTTCTCCTCTAACTTTTCTATCAGTTTACCCATTCCCTTCATAGTATATTGGCTCATACGTATCCTGCCCTAAGCCTTGCTTTTTCCACAGAACAATTCCATAGACCATTCAGAAGCATCTTCCAGTCACATACAGCTTTTAATCTCAGCAATTCAGGTGTCTCAACGACGTGAATGCACAGCTCCTCTGAGATACAGGCAATCTAAGTCATGATGATATACAGATGACTTCTCAGAATACAGGGGCTAACAGAAGCTGACTCGAGGAACGAGATGACCTTGCAATGAATTTCAAAATAGCCTTGGCTCTCCAAGGTAGACATTTTACTCTACAAAGCTTTCGCTCATGCTCCTCTTTGAGTTTACCATCACAAATTTCCAAGAAGGGAAAAAAAATGACTAAGTCTTGTCATTTGTCATCTGACACAGGAAAAGAAATATTTAAAACCATTCTCCCAAAGGTAAGGAATGTAGCAAGTAACAAGAACTCAAAGCAGGAAAAGACTAGAGGCCCAATGGTAGTTCAGTTCAGCTTCTGTTACCCCCTGCAGTTGTGTGAATTTCTCCTCTCCCCATGCTCTCTGGTGCTCTTCCAAACTGCTTCCTACATTTTCCTTCCATCTTGCATAGAACATGCAAGGTGATCTAAACAAGGGCTCCATATTACTGAAAAGATACAACACAATCTTTGAAGAAATCCAGGTTTCTTCCCAAGTCCATTGGTCATCGCCGGTGAGCTTTCAAGACTCTCCCTATGCAGGCTATGGTGTTAGCTTTGAGGAACAGCTGGCCAGGCACGCATCCCAAGCCATGGGTGTGGCTGAAGTGCTGGGTCTGCATTCCTACCACCCCACCATGACTTATATATATAGTCTTTTATTTTAAGGTGTTTCAAGGTGCCAAGGATAAAAAGTCAGTTTTTTAATCTTGGTGAATACACAACTTACAGAAAAGCCTTTGGCCTTGGGGCTTGAACAGGAATACTTGGCCTCCAGCAGTTGGTGGAACTGTTTTGGGAAGGATTAGGAGTGTGGTATTTTTTTAAGCTTTTGTTTTGTTTGTTATTTTGTTTTTATTGAGTTATATATTTTTCTTCACTCCCCTCTCCCCTCCCCCTTCTACCCTCTCCCATGTTCCCCATACACATAGTCTTAATGCACATCCCTGCATTGGCTTACAAGTCACACAATGCTCTCAGGTACAGGATTCCATTTGGTTCTCAGACTCTCCTATCCAGGGAGGAAAATGCAGGCTTAATCCCATTTCCCAGACAAACAAACTAAATGTCCCTGAGAATAAATGATTTGTTAAACCTCAGGACAACCAAGGAGAGTAGAAGCCAGATCTGAGTTCGAACTGTTACCTCCAAATCCTCATCTTTCTACCAAGTAGCTCCTGTCCCATTGTCCTCACCCCTACCATGGGACAAAGTGCCTCTTCAGAGTCTTTGGAAACAGGGGCAGACCCTTCATGCCTGTACCCTTCATAACTGCATGGAGCTCATCACAGCCCATGCACAGGTCCTTATACTGAGTATAATTACCCTAAATAATCACATTAAATGTTCTGAGAGTTCAATGGGATTTGGTTAGCACTGCATTATTTTTGTAATATCCTTGAATCACTAGAACTAAGAAATAAATATCCTCCCCCAAGATGGATTTTCTTTGAGGGGAAGCCTCTTCCGTCCTGGACCTTTAAGTCACATGTATGCCAGACACAGATCTAGCCTCTTCCGTCCCTATGGTCCAACTGCATGCCCACCTTCTCTGGGAACCTGCTGCTCTTAACGTTCTCCCTGACTCTGTTCATCCAGCCATGCTAAATTCTCAATGCTCAATTTTCATGAGAACCTATTCTACTTTCTCCTCAAATGTACATCCCTTAGGACTAATTTTTATTTCTCTGCCTCCTCCCACCATTGCTCAGAACAACATCTTCTGCATAGAAGGTACCAAATTATCACTGACCAGTTGTAGCAATTAATCCTGCATGAGGGTTCTCAGTCCACTCTAGCCAGATATTGGAGTGAGTGTTGCTAGCCATTCCCTAAAATCTCATGCTTCCTTGGCACAAACCAGGTTGCACACTCTCTACTTGGTTCAATTCACAACCAAACACAAAGGACCAACACTTTACTTCTGAGCTGATGTTTTCACTTTGGGGATGTAAACAAAAGATAATTATCTTCCCTGCCACCCTAAGCAGTCTAGAAAGCCCAGCCAGTGCTAACAGACATACTAGTCCAGTTCCCTGTTGGTACAAGAAGGGTCCTTGCTCCAATTGCACCTTGCACATTTCAATCAGCCTTGCACAGATGATCATGTAAACAGTGAGGGGTTGCCAGAGCTCTTGATCAGCAAGTGAGTTTGCTGCAATGCAGCATTCAGCCGGCTTCTTCTCTAGGAAAGGATCCTCAGCAGGCAGTGATGCAGAAGGAGTGGCTGAGAAGCTGCAGAAAGAGCCCAGCAGATGGCTGCAGCCCTGCCAGCTTACAATGGCAAAGTATTGACAATGCTAGTCAAAGAGAGATGGGTGTTAAAAAAGCAAATTGACTTTGCTTGTTGAGCTTTCTAGATTTTTCTACAAGGGCTGATGTCTTCTAGAACCATGTTCATTTGGGTACTCCCTAATTTAGAGAGTTGAAATCACATATCCCTGTGCTGCTGATCTGTGTCTGAGGCCCCTAAAAGAAAGAAACCCTGGGGCGATGGGCAGAATTGAACTTAGTTGAGAGTTTGCCTTCCAATCAGTCCCTGAAAGCCCTGCCTACCTCTGACCCTACTCCACCTCCCAGCAGTCATCTGATGCTAATTTTTCTGTGTTCCCCCACTTCTGCCAGAATAATTAAAATCTGCTTTCACAGATGTTGCAAGGAGCTGCTTGTTCATCCCAGCCACCCAGAACCAAAATAATCACACAGAAACCATATTATTTAAATCACTGCTTGGTCCATTATCTCTAGTTTTTTATTGGCTAACTCTTACATCTTAATTTAACCCATTTCTATTAATCTGTATATTGTCATGTGGCAGTGGCTTACCAACAAAGATTCAGCATCTCTGACTCTGGCAGCTTCATGGTGTCTCTTTGATTCCACCCTTCTTTATCCCAGCATTCAGTTTAGTCTTTTCTGCCTACCTAAGTTCTACCCTATCAGACCAAGGCAGTTTTCTTTATTCATTAATCAATAAAAGCAACACATAGACAGAAGGACCTCCTACACCACACATAAGGTTGTCCTTGTTTGCTAGTCAAGTCCCTTGTGGTGCATACTTTCTTAACTCTACTCCACACTGTGAAAATGATGCTCATGTCAGAACCATTTGCTTAGCACAGGACTCAAGGTGCCAGCCCATAGGGAGAGAACCCATCTCTGTACCAGCCAACTGAGTTTGACCTATCTAGGGTGTCCCTTCCAAACTTTTGGGGACTGGCACTGTGCCTCATTTGTCAGTGATGATACACTGAAGGCCCTTCTCTTCAATGTAATTCCTGGCTAATTAACAGACACCTAGAAAATATGATGATTCTTTTCCTCCTTTCTTTTCCTCTTTTCAGTTCTTGGTCATCTGAACTTTTTCTTTCCCTTTTTAGCTCTGTAGATTTATTGGACACATATTATAAGGTCAAACTCAGTTTAGCACTTTAGAATGACAGTTCATCCAAAAAATAAAAATAGGACCAAAATGACAATTTAAGGTGTGCTGTAACCCAGGAGCATGAGAGGACATCTGCTAAGGCCCTTGGTGAAGTCACAGAGGTGACAACTATAGCAGAGACAGGACTCTGAGCTGTATAATCCCTGGCTTAAGTTGCGTGCAGCAGCCAGCACACCTTATTAGTAACTTACACTTAAATAATCGGATAGAGTTCTTAGATAAAGTAGACAGGAACCTAAGGGCAAAGTGAGGTCAGCCCCAAGTAAGACTATGAACCTAAACTCAGCTCACACAGTTCTTACAGGAACGATGGAAAATGAACTGGGGTAGTTGTGGGGGAGGGCTGCTTGCTAGGGATCAGCAAATCCATCTCACATTGACTAGTGCAGAAGTAACAGTGGAGGTGGACCTGCAGACATGATCAGTGTTCCCAAGATGAAAGACTGAGCTATATAAAGTAAAATGTTCCAGAGAATGGGCCGAGGATTAAGAATTGTGCCATGCACACCATGGGTTGACTCAGAGGGATCTACCTCCCCGGGCCTTGAAAACTAGGTTGTTTGTTTGGTTGACAACTGCTGAACAGCATCAACAACTGGAACTATGTGTCTACAAGATTCTCTCACACATGTCCCTGCTCATGTCTACCCTAATAAGAATCCACTTCTGAAGACAGAGACTCTAGCTGTTTGATCACTGTTGTATTCTGAGTTCCTCACCTAGGACTTACTGAGTGAATGAGTGAATGGATGGTAAGGTGAGAAGGGAGTTTCCAAAGTGCTACAAATAAGTAAGTCATTGCTATTTGTTTGTCACTCAGTTAAATGAGGCGTCCAGTCACACTGGCAGTCCAGCGAGCCTGTCTTATTTGAAAAAAAAAAAACTACTTTGTAGCTTGGATTCCCTCCACACAGCCTCATTTCCTCTTTCTTCAGGATGAAAGCAATTGGGAATATTTTTCATTTTTTAATTTTAGATAAAAGACAGCTTTTTCAAAGTACGTAATACCTCTCAGCAACTTAAAGCAATAACTTCTGATCCTGCTGGGGAGGGTGGGACCTCAAGGTCAGGCACTAGTCTGAATATGCCTTATCCTGAAGCCTGAGGGAGTTTCTCAATGCAGGAGAGTCAAGCGATTGATTCTCTGTGTTTTCAGGGTATAGCCAACTGCAGAATGGAAGAGAAAAGTCAGGGCCATTCTCAAGACAAGCCTGTGTGAGAATAAATCCACCTGGGATTGTGAGTCTCTGGGTCACATCATCTGCTTTTTTTCCTGAGATCTCTGCTGTATATTCTAAGGTAGTCTGTGCTAGAGCCCAGGTCTTTTTATATGAACCTGGATACTGAAGACCAAGGGAATGTTAACTCACCTTCTTCCTCCTCCGTGCTCAATGGACAGACACCCCCAACCTCATTCCCAGAGCTGTCTCTAATTACTAACAGCCTCAACACTGCTGCATCTTCCAGGGGTTTAGGAGCAAGGCCACACATCTGCTCTGGTGTTTGGATTTCTGGCTTGATGTAATAGCTATTCCCAGCAAGAATGCTATCAGTGACTATGGATGCCTAACTGCCCAAACTTTCTCATTTTGCAGCTGAGAACATTGAGCACAGTGAATCCACCCTTGAGTTCACAGTCTTGCTTTTCTAATGGATCCCTCCTCCTCCCCCAAGAGGCATTCCCTTCATGGATGCTTCTTCCTACCTCAGCTCTGATCTTACCCTCATCCTCTCAAGGAGTCTCTCTCTCTCTCTCTCTCTCTCTCTCTCTCTCTCTCTCTCTCTCTCTCTCTCTCTCTCCCACTCTCTCATTTGCTACATATCAGAGTAAGACAGGGAAGACTAAACTTGTGGCAGTAGACCCAGCTTCTCTTTCTATTTGGAAACAAGCTCTCTACCGTATGAGTCCTCTCTTTTCTGTGTAGAGAGTCACTATGTACCCAAGAGTGTAAATCTAATACAGGATATTAATGTCAAATGATTAGTGAAATCTATTCAAAGTTGTATCCACTTCAATTGACCCTTTTTGCCCTAGGAATAAAGGCAAACCATAGTCCTAGACACACTCTGCTCAGCACCTTTCTCTAGCGGTCCAGATCTCCGAAGGTAAGAGAATGCCACAGCATTCCACATGGACATTTAAATCTCACTTTTGTCACTTAATCTCTCAGTTATTATGTTTTATCTTTCCACTCAAGCATAAATTCATCGGAGATGAGAATGATGGAGCATAATTTTTTATATCCCCTGAAGAACTTGGTTCAAACCTTTGAAAATAGCCAGTACCCCATCCATTTCTATGCAAGGGAATAGTTGTTGGGAAACCTTGATACCCCCTAGCAATCAAGTAATTTTCCTTAAATGTTTTTTGTCATGATTCTGCCACACATAAAGATCCGTAACCAAGGAAACATCTTTGTCATTCTAGCTAAAACAGAGCCTTTCAATTTTAAATCTCTCCTAAGTAGTCCATCACTATATTTCTGGTTCTTATTCATTGTGACTACTACATTTTTTTATAATGCACTAATAGTCTTTCACAAGAAGCCATGGTAGCAATGGGCCCTAGCAGTTCAAATGACTCTTCACTCTGTCTTATCATTCATAAGAACACAAGCTTGTGTTTAGACCCCATGACCCCTAAAGTTGGGAGAGCTTGGAGCTAATATTTTTCTTTCAGAAAACTCGGCATCTCTATTACAGAGCATGGCTTCTCTCAAACCCACAGATGCCTAGCGGAAACACTTCTTGTGTGTTCTGCCGCATGCTTCTCTGGCCCATGCGCCTGTGATAGAGCCCTGGCTTTCTAAACACTTTGTACCCTGTTAGTCAAACCTCTGCTCATATAACACGTATCTGAGCATTGTCCATCAGATGTGAATTTTCTCGACACCGCCTCTTCCACCACCATCATAACCCCCTTAGTCACATATAACCCAACTTCATTCAATTATGCCGAGCCTTGGTGTGCCCATGTAGGATATTTCAGCAGTCTCTACTACTAGCATTTTCTTTACAGAGAAGTAAAGTTTGCCACTTCCCCATAGAGCTGAGATGCTTCCTCATATCCATTCTCTTCTCTAACCTCAACCAGTCTCATGACATCCAGAGTCTACCGGAACCAGTGGAGGTCTATTATGTGCAATGTCATAAAGTGAAGGGAGGGAAAACAAATCTCTAAGATTCTCCAGGCCAACCGAACATCTCCTTCTCGTTTTATACACAGAAATACCAAGATAGACAGAGGCTAGGAATTTTGCCAAAGTAAACTCAGGGCAATCTTGAAATTAAACCTCAAGTCTCCTGAAAACCAACTTCATACAACGGTGTTTTTAAAGAAATAGATAAATAATACAACAACAGCTGGTATTGATTTACCATTATTATATAAGATAGAGTTGCCAAAACTGAAACAGATTTTTTTTCACAAACCAATGCCTCTGTTCCAAGGTATATTTGCAAACTGAAGATTGATTTTGGCAGTTCTTATGACATGGATATTAAATTATAACAAACATATAATAAGTCTGAGTGCTGCTCTATCTCAGGAGACCAACAATTCAGTCTTTTAATGGTAGATGGTTGCAATCAGAGAAACTCTAGACGCATCCGATGCCTTACCTTCCATTACAGATAAAAATAACAGTCGCAGAACTTAAAGCAGAAGAATTTGCCATACCATTAAAGAGAGAAATCGGCCAAAACATGATTTTGATTTCGTAAAAGATATGGTATGACTGTTTGAAAGTCCAAATCCCTAACCTACGATCAGATGCAATTAATTCAAGTCAGATCTTCTCTACCATAATGCAGTTATATAAATTAATACCAAGAGAAGTTATTCGCAGTTGAAAGGCAAATGCCCTATAATGTTCTGTGTTTGCTCTAAACGTTATAAGATTCAGGGCTGGGAGATTGCTCATCAAGTAAACCACTTGCCCTACACATTGTGCATATGGGAGGTTCTGATTCCCACAACCCTAGTAAGTGCTGCAGGGGTTAGCATCCCTCCTGTGGTTTGAGGCTGAGGCAGGAGATCCCGGAAACAAGCAGATTAGCCAGACTAACAGTTATTACTCAGCTCTGAGTTCAGGGGAGTCTGGGATACAATGGAGATTAAGCAAAGAAGATGCTAATGCAAACATTAAGCCTCCACATGTTTCACAGGTCCATGAGCACCTACACATACACACGTGCCCACACACATACAAACACATGCATGAAGGCACACCACATATATGTCAGCCCTAGAGGAGAGCATGCATGGCCTGAGTCAAGTGGAAAGTGAGCAGTCATGTGGCAGGTTTGTGCTTGGAATAGAGAGAGCTTGACTAATGGTGACGGAGGACTTGGCACACAAGCTGCCCTTCCGATCTAAACCAATAAGACATATGTTTTTCTATGTAGTCTGTTCACGGGTGATGGGAGAAGTGGTCCAGGTCTCGATAGAAAGTATCATGACATTTTACTGCAGAACAATAACTGGAAAGGTGAGACATGAGGTTCACAAGTGCAAGGGCAGTCTGAGTAATTTAAGGACTCAAAAGTAAAGAAATGGCTGAGAATTCAATTCAGCAATAGAGCCCTTACCTAGTACGTAAATGGCTCTGCTTTCAATCCCCACGAAAATGAATGGATTAATGAACACAAGATATTTTATATTTTGATTTTATACGCTGCTTTCTAGCAGATTGGACCGAACAAGTAAGAATGGTGATAATTCTTGTGATCAGTGCTTTGTAAATTGGTTTCCCAATCCTCAGTAACACTTTCCTGCATAGTTTCAGCTATGGACAGGGCAAGTGCATGGTTACCCATTCTACTAAGAAAGAGCTCTTGTATGGTTTCTTTTCACTTGGCAGCAATGAAGACAGGGCTTTCCTGTCCTAGGAATGCGACCTCTAGGATGTAGGTCACTTCATCCTGCATCCTAAAGAACTATCCATAGTCCTGCCAGATGCTGCGATGGTTTGATGACTAAACCCATCATTTTCTAGGATGAGATTCAAAATGTTCAAGAACAAGGTATTTAGTTGGCTTTATTAGACTGAGGAGCAAGATTTCTTTGGTGCATATGCCTCTTTCCTCAGTTTATCAAACGACTCTAGAAGGGCTGCAGACAGAAAGTAGATTCTCACAGGAGGTGGTTATGACAGAGGCCGCTGTGGCAGTGGTTCTCAACCTGTGGGTCACAACTTCTGTGAGGGCCAAACGATTCTTTCAGAGTGGTCACTTAAGATGACCAGAAAACACAGATGTTTACATTACAGTTTGTAACTAGCAAAATTACAGTTATGAAGTAGCAACAAAAATAGTTTTATGGTTAGGGATCATCACAACGGGAATTGCGTTCAAGTGTTACAGCATTAGGAAGGTTGAGAACAACCACTCTATAGCCACTGGGGCAGAAGTCCCTTCAGCTTAAAAGCACAGCCGCGCATCCTTAAATTGAGCAAGCAAGCTACCTCTCTAAAGAGATAGATCCTGACTAACCCCTCCATTTGGAGGACACCAAGCCCCCAGCCACAAGCCCACTGGGCCTTCTTCCCCATGCACCAACACAGCCCTCAGCAAGATGCTAGATTGTCACAGGATACAAAACCAACACAAATATTGAAAATACCCCCCACGCTCACACCTGAGTTACACATTAAACAGGGCCCTCGGCGAAGCAGCTCATTTATTTTTCTAAGCATGCTTTATCCTCAGTCAATTTGTTGCTTACATCAGAGAATATGAAATTTGCTGCTCAGCATTCTGCTGAGAGCACAGGATCATCTTTGCTCAGGAAATTACAGCTCTCCTGTCTCTAACCTGAGCCTTCTGTCTTGAGACTGGCCTGTTCCTGGAGCCACTCTGTACCTTTAAAATCGGCAGAGTCTGCTCCCTCGAGATGAGAACAAATGGCGTCAAATACTCTTCAGTGGCTTTCCAAAAGCCCACGCTTTCTTCCTGAAATTAAACTAAAAACCAAAACCCCATTTCATATCATTATGAGAATTCCTGTGGAGCCCTATTAAATACGACAGTGCAGAGCAGGAATTAATGGCAATGGCCATTTAATAGCACCAGATTGAGTTTCACCGCAAAGCATGATCTGAAAAAATAAAAAAAATCACATCATCCCCCGCATGGGGAAACGTTCAGACTTGCCACCATTTGCATCTAGAAAACGCAGTGAGAGCAAATTGTTAAGTGGGTAGGCACCACAGCATCCTCAGGCATCCACCGCAGCATCCGCAAACATCTTAACAATCTTGGGTCTTGTCCATTTGAGTGTTCGTTTGTGTTTCAGTACTAAGAGGCTTTGCTTAGATGACATAACACTGAGAAAATATCATAACCCCTCTAGACTGTATGTCTTAGCATTGGCATAGTAGGAACGTAGAGAACAATCATGAGAAGATGTGTCAGTCCATGTGGGAAACCTGCTAACTTTCTGGGTGTGCAATGCTAAGAAAGGAACTCAGCTGCCCTGGGTCAGTATTTGCTTGAAACAAGATCGTGCATTTCAAACATTTGTCATAGCATCGGATTTGAAACTACTATGCTTTCAACAAACGACACGTGCCGTGATTATCATCTGGAGGTACTCTGTTGGTACAGCTGCCTTAAACAATGCCCCAAAACAGTTCACTGTAAATGAGAACAAAGGAAAAACCTCTGCATAGGGGAAATGATTTCATGCTCCCTTCACGGTGGTGACTGACAGGCACTTTCTTTTGCTTATCTCCCTGGTGAGATCTCATAGTTCTTTTGCAGCTGGTGATCAGTCTTATATACCAAAAGGACTCAGTCAAGCTGAGGAGGCTAAGAGACACCCCCCCCTAAGAAGATGGAGGAATTCTGAGCCTAGGAAACGCAGTTGCTGGGAAAAGAGTTCAGAAAAGCGGAAGAATAATTCATTCTATGAAAAGCATCAGCAGGCACGTGTGGCTAAAGCAGAGATGAGGAACTAGCCCCTCTGCTGGCTTTCATCACCTGCTTTGACAGAGGTAACCTTTGTCCTGGCAGACCCTGTAAAAAGATATGGGGAATGGACATTCTGCCATGGCTGCACAATGATTCTCTGTCTGAGCCAATGGTCAAAGTGCCAAGTGTCTACACTAGAATCAAGTCTGTGTTGAGGGATAAAACTCAGTAAAGTCCCCAAAGCTCCAGCTATTTTTTCTGGGGAGAAAACAGACTTGGATCTATCCTTCCCCAGCTCAGACACAGGATGAGAAACCCACACTTTGCAGTGCAGTGTGTGTGCAGTGATCAATGGGCACAGATTTCTCTCTTTCCAGGTAAAATAACAGTAGCCTCTACAGAGCCTTCACTTACCAGCACAAGGCCCCTTCAAGAAACTGCAGTTTAAACCTGAGCCAGCATGGTCTTGCTACCTATTAGCTTTCCAGAGCCTCCTCTGGAATTCTACATTCCCATCTACCGACAGGAAATGTGAGTGTCGTTCAGGTTCTTCCAAGCACAGAGAAGACAGAAAGAAAACTGCAGCTACACCCCCACATGATCTCCAGTGTTTAAACAATTCCATTCCAAACCTCCATCTCCTTCACTGAGCATCCTGTACAGGAGCCTGCAGACATATTTCTACCCTGCAGCAGTCACGACCTTGATTTTCCACCCTTCGGATAGCTGCAGTATTAACGTCAGCAACTTGGATGTACTGAGACACTCACAAAGGGATTATGTTACCTCGGGGACTCACTTCTTCTCCTCACAATACTGACAACTGACTCAAGTCTGAGTTATGATTAATAACAACTTAGCTGGTGGTTTGACAAGGTACATTTCATCTCCAGATTACAAGATGCCCAACAAAAGGTCCTGCGCATATTCTACTTGTAGGATGGGAAGATGAAAGAGACCAGATCTCTCTTGCTTAAGTTACATGCTCTGTAAATAGTAGTGAAAGAAAAAGGGAAAGAAATTAGGTCCTTGTGGGGTGAGGAGATTAAGTTTCTATTCACAAAGCCACAATGCCAGCCCAAGAAAGAAAGGGTATAAACATAAGACATGTGGAAGCTCACAGGACACATGAGAAGAACTCAGCACACTATTATCCCCTGTTTTCTTCATCTCTTTGAAGCTTCGGAACAGACACATTAGTGAAGTGGCACTATGGTTATTTTACTTACTGATGGAGGACACTTCAAAGGCTTGGGAAAATGGTTACCAATTTCATATTTTGTGATTATGTTTACCAAAGTCAAGAGAATTTGGTCATTCTTCTTTCAGATGACCAGTGCCCAGGAGACAGACTTATCCTGTATGTTTGAACTAGGTAGATTCTCTGCAGATCTCTACAATTACAGACTCACTGAAGCCACAGCAATCTCCAGACTCTCCATCCTTCCAGGCTCCTAGAACCTGTTCAGGGTGAGTTTTGAGTTGGAGAGTGGCCAAAGAGCTCAGCTGACAAAGCCTTGAGCCCTTGGGAGAGCTAAGACCCAGGCCTGTCAGCCCTGGCCTTCTTCAGATGTCCCCAATTTCCCAGGAAGTTACCGCCTGTCGCTGCCATCCAAGTTCCCTCTGACTCAGCTCCCAAAGCTCTCATGCATGCTATATCCACAGGCTAAGGAAATGTCAAGGTCTTCCAAAATAATGACTTTGGTGAGAGCAACCTGGAGCAATTTAAAACATTGATGAAGATCAACGGATAAAGCTCTCTGGGTGCACGGTATGAACAAAGCACTGGGTGACAAGAAAGTAGGAAGGCAGAATTCCTCGTCCTTCAGTGCCTCAGGGGCTTATCTTAGATAGCAGACGTGTACATGACACGAAGCTGAAAGCAAGCGTACGCTGCATAACATAACCGGTGGAAGACAAAAGATAAGAGGCATAAAAGTGTTCACAAAATTCTAGATGAAAGAGAAGAAAAATGAAAGCGTCAAAGGAAGAGGGGCTGTGGTAGGGCTGGGGTGTTAGGATAGCCTGGTGCTCCCTGGAGGCAGCTGTGGGGTATGCAAGTAGTTTGTGCTACAGCAATGAAAGAGATATTGAAAGGACAGAACTGGGAAGCCTAGAATGCTACCTCACACTACAGGAGCCCCCACAAACCCCAGGACTCAATGAGAAGAAAGCTAAGGATCAGAGAACCTTCCGTTTTAGATAGTAACAATTCAGGAAACAACACTGTCATCCATAAATGCTCAACATCCACTGAACAGAACAATAAGTTCGGTTCCCGGTGCACACGTAAGTGACATGCACGAACAGAAACATGCAAAGGAAGATGTCAGTTCTCAGGGCTCAGAAGTGAGCTGTTTATCACAAAGTTTACTATTCAGTTTTGTCAGGAGCACTCACTATCCGTGAGACATAAGAACAGCAGAGGAGAGAACTTTCGGCAGAGTGGAAGATGACCCCTTTGCCTTGGAGTCTCTGATAAAATACTCTGACGAATGTCATTTAATGGAGAAAAGGTTTCTCCCTCCTAGGTCACGGTTCGAGGTATGGCAGAGTATGACGGGAAACGGAGGCAGCAGAAGCTTGAAGCAACTGCTCGCATTGTGTTCATATCAGGAAACACAGCAGGATAAATGCATGTGTGCTACCGCCTCTGCATTTTGTGAAGTGTGAGGTCAGCTGCTGAGGGAATGGTCCCATCCACGCCCAAGATGGGTCTGTCCACATCAATGAATGCAATCGAAATAATCCCCTAGAGAGATGTATCTCCCGGGTGAGTCTCAAGTCCATCAAGTTGATAATTAACACCGACCACCAGGTCCTTCAAAACTAAAGCCATCTGATGTGGGTGATGGAGAAACAGACAAATCAATAAAATAGACTTAAGTACCCACAATGAACCCAGTTGCATACAGATGCTCAGGACTGCTAACAGGCAGCATTTTAATCAGCTAGCGGAAGATTAAAAAGAAACATGCCAAACACGTGATGCTGCAGACACTGGAAATTCATCACAGAGCACGTAGAATGAGACAAGTTTTCCCCGTGTACGTAAGAGAAATGCCAGCTGTCAAGCTACTCAAATGGAAAGGAAACAAACAGACACAAAACGAAGTCCTGTATCAATCCCACCAATCAAACATAAACCTACCACGGTTTAAAGCCAAATTTGAACCAGGTCTGATTAAGTACTGGCCAAATGGATGGGCTCTGGCCATATCCATCTCTGGTTTCCCAGGAAGAAAAGTGTACGTGAGTCATGCTTTACAGTGGCTGAAGTGTTTTCCATCGGGTCCAACCAGGGGCAAGCATACTTCCTGATGTATTTCCTGCCTGTGAATCTCCCACCCACATTTGATCAAGCACATCCAATGCAGATGGGACAAACAAACTTGTTTAAGGGAGTGAAAACAGGTGGCTTATTATCTCCCATAAACAACATTATGGGAGATAATAATGTTGAATTATTTCAACATTATTAGCATTTCAGGAACTATCTGTCCTTGGGCAAGGGGCTTGTGGATCAGAAACATTTTTGATTCATAGATCTCCTAGGCATAGTAATTAAAACATAATACAACTTTGGCTCGAGTAAACATGGGTAAATTCCCTCTAACCATGGAGAATCAGGAATTACTATAACACTAATTTCAGTTTGAAATGGCAGTATAAAATCATGGTGTGTCTTTTTTAAAAGAAAGAAAAAAGAAAAAACATATGCATTTTCTACTTCTGCCTCCTAAGAAACCCTAAAATGACAATCAGGTCATTACTATTGGCCCTCTGGCTCCCTAGACTGCCTCCGCCTCAATGCTGTATTTCCTGACAGAATAAACTATACGAACTGCTCGTTTAAGGTCAATGAGCCCAAATGTATATTCTTCTGTTCAGAGAATCAAGGAAGTTATTAAAATGAGCTGAAGCTGTCAGAAAAGGACAGTAAGAAATAAAAGATGCTAGTTTATTTTCAGAATAAAGATAAGTACCTGAGGCAGCTTAGGACCCGTTACAAATGAACAAACACCACTGCACCCCGAATAAGTTAACTGG
The DNA here is from genome assembly GCF_982192425.1 of Myodes glareolus. Taxonomy (NCBI): domain Eukaryota; kingdom Metazoa; phylum Chordata; class Mammalia; order Rodentia; family Cricetidae; genus Myodes; species Myodes glareolus. Next base: position 62,985,882 of record NC_142031.1, read on the forward strand.
CCCCACCAAACTGTATTAGTCAAGCTCCCCATTCCCACCCAAACTGGAAGTTTAGAGCGGAAAATTACTAACAGCCAAGTTTCCCTGAGGACCTGCAGAGGTGGCAAGGCCAGGCGGCTGCTAGGCTTTAGGATAAGCTTGATGTAAAGTACTGAGGTGAATCCGCGCAAGGTCTTTGTCAAAAATGAAGCAAGCAGGGGCAGATGGAGAGATAAGGGCGAGTTAAAGTGTAAGGCTGTCCCTCCTGATTACACAGCCGGTGAGGAAAGGAAAGAAGGGGCCAGCATTAGTATTATAAAAACTGTACTCTGGCTATCAGCACATCTGCCATCAACTTCTCAAAAGTTCTAAAATAAACCCCCTCGCTTTCACCACTTCAGTGCTCTTATTATGGGGTTGGGGAAATGGGTCCCTGCTCCTTGCAGGACTCAAAAGCCCATTTGGAGAGGCACTAACCATATCAAGTCAAGCAAGGGAAGCATCAGAATGAGTGACCGTCTTGGTGAACTAACCTGCAAAATCCAAGCAAAGCCACACCCTCTCGTGATAATAGCAACATTATGTTTACAGAGATAATTTAAAAGGAGAATCAAAGGCACCTGTGAGCTGAAACTCAGCCTTGTAAGACTTCCAGATGAAACCCCGCAGGCCTTACAAGGTTCCAGATTCAATTTGCCACCCAAAAGAGGGAAGATACAGAAAATGTGCAAACTGTTGGAATGCTTGGTGATAGCAAAGAATCACTGTAAATGTTAGGTCTTCCCATGGCACTGTGGATAAATATTTTCAAAAAGAGTTAACCAGACGCCATGTGTATGTGTTTAATTCCAACTCCAAAGGCTGAAGCAATAATCACAGTGCTGGCCTGAACTACATAGCAAGGGCGTTTTTGTTTTTGATTTTGTTTTTTAAGTGTTTATCTGTAACATGTTGGGGTTTCTGTACTGCCCAATTCCCACAGCCATTAAGCCCCAGAGAAATCACACAGAGAGGTCTATATTAATGAGAAACTGATTGGCCCATTAGCTCAGGCTTCATATTAGCTCTTATAACTTATATAGCCTATTATTCTTATCTATCTCAGCCACATGACTCAGTACCTTTTTCAGCGGGGCAGGTCAAATCCTGCTTCTTCCATGATCTGGACAGGACTGGGAGGAATGGGTTTCCTCCTTCCTAGAATACTCCTGTTCTCATCCCCCCCCCACCTCTACTTCCTGTCTGGTTGACCCGCCTATACTTCCTGCCTGGCCAATCAGCTTTTATTTAAAATATGATTGACGGAATACAGACAATTCTCCTGTACCACTTATCTTTTTGAGATAAAAACTACAGTCTAACATAGGTAAAATCTAGTAAGTCTGGATAATTGAAGATTATGTGAGAAACTAGTGTAGGGAAGAAAGAAGATGTGAACATGGCTTAGTAGGACTGACTATGTAGTAAGAGCTACAGAAGGTAGGCACTAAGCCCAGAGACTTTAAACTACTCTCTCTCTCTTTCTCTCTCTTATACATGCATAAAGAGAGACACATTTCAAATCCCTTTAAAAACAAAAACTGAAAAGTTCAAGCCTTGCCACCAAAAAATCTGACAACCACTCACCAGGAAGAAGAGAGACACCGTGATATACAAAGTATAAAAGTCTCACACACCCATTCTTATCTTGCATTTTCCCGTGGGGTTCAGGGGAGCCCAAAATAACTCTCGGAACCCTTAAAGCCTGACTTTTTAAAACCCAAAGCAAAGAGCTCTCCAGAGAAGAGTGGGTGGCAATATATTTCCCTTATGGCTTTTTAACACAGAGAAATGAGAGAAAAACAGCTCTATGCGGGTCAGACACTTATGATTCTCCCATGTTCCAACAGATCAGCGAGACGCTGTTTCCCCAAATAAATTGCTATTGCATAACTCAAAGACAGGAAAGGTTGAGCAAAGTCTGGGGATCTTTTTGGAATGAGTCTTTAAACTACCTGAGTAGAGAAAATGAAAATGGCATATTGCTTTTTCCTCTACAGGATACAATCTCATGTTTCCCAAATACGCCCAGCAATCCGAGACAAACTAGCATGTGCTCTCTGCAAAACTGTCTATGCTATTAGTTTTCTTTAAAAGTAAAAAGGTTTTATCAAAAGCAATCAGACGCAGAGACCCAAAGCCAAATACTAGACCAAGCTCAGGGAATCCTGCAGAAGAGAGGGAGGAAGGATTGTAGGAGCCAGAGGTGTCAAGGACGTCACAAGAAAGCCAACAGAAACAGCTTACTAGGCTCACAGGAACTCACAGTCTAAAAAAACTCACAACAGCCAGGGAGCCTGCATGGGACCAACCTAAGCCCTCTACATATATATGACAGTTGCATAGCTTGGTCTGTTTGTGAGACTCCTAACAATGAGAGCAGGGGCTGTCCCTAATGCTTTGGCTGGCTCTTGAGAACCTGTTTCTCTTACTGGATTGCCTTACCCAGCCTTAATACAAGGTGAGGTGCTTAGTCTTGTGGTAACTTGATATGCCATGCTATTTCCTACCCATGGAAGACCTTCCCCCATAGGAGACAGAATAGGAGTTGGGGAGGCAGAGGGAAGTTAGGGGAGGGAATGGGAAAAGAGGGAGGGGAAACAAGGGGGTCAGGATGTAAAATAAATAAATTAAATAAAAACTCTAAAGAGCAATTGCTATAAAAACAAAGCCCTATAAGTTCTCAAAATTTATTGGTTCTGAGATGCCTATGTAGGATCTAAGTCTTGCTTTTAATAAACATAATGTAGCAAAGATGCCCAGCTATCATTTCTGTGACTAGGCTATGTTACATGCTAAATGTAATGATTTGCCACGGCCACAAGTTGTTTGTGATCTCCTTGCATGTCTCTGTCTTGCTAAGAAACACTAACGAATCTTTGGACCTTGCAGAACCAAGTTAAGTTGCTATGGTGGGACTGGAGAAGGAAGGCCAACAGGCAACTAAGGTTAGAATTAGAGGGCCCTCACTCTGTGACCATAATGAGCTAAACAAACCCCGGAACTTGGAAGAGAGTTCTTAGCTCCAAAGGGGATGCAGACCACCTGACAATAAAACTGCAGTGAGAGCCTGAACAGAGAATCCAGATATGTCCTGTCTGGAATCTTGGGCCATGGTGTTCAAGAATGGGTGTATTTAAAATAAAAAAAATAGGTATATTGCCTTGTAGTAACAGATTAGGTAGCAATAAAATATAAAACGTTGTGACTATATTTTGGCAGTCTTCATACTGCCTTCAAGTTCTTCTTTCTGACTTGAATGACCCACTTACAAATGTGACATAACCACTCATCCTTTCCTACCACACGTCTTTATTCCCACCTCAGTCTTTATGCATCTGTAGCTTCTTTAACATACATGTGTTACATTGTAATCATTCATCTCTCTCAGACATCGAGTGTCCTGTCTAGTCATCCATTTTCTATTCAACCCATATTTATTTCTTTCAAAATATCCTAAGTAGCAGGGACATAGACATGAAGAACTGTTTTCTCAAAAAGCAGAGACCATGTTTTATTCAGCTTCGTGTTTTCTGAAATTACATCGCTTGGAGTGATTCTGTTTCCCCCAAGAGCCAGGGACTATCTAACAAAAACCTTAGTAACGGGAATGAGAAACCTCCTCTTGAGTTATTGGTCAAGAAACTCTGAGGCTCTCAAAACTATAATAGGCTATTGTTTTGTTTGGGTATTTTTTTGCCTCCCAGAAGTTAAAGGTAAATCCCTATTGCTGGAGATACAACATGTTTTGAATATAGAACTCAATAGAGTCTTCCTGGATCTTCCCTGGGGACTAATTTTTCATAGTATTGGAAGATGCTATGGAAACCCAAGGGGACAAAGTAGTCAATGAATCTACCCAGTTCTGATGACTATGAACTAAAACGGCCAGTACAAGTTGTTGCTGAGGGTGCAATAGTGGCACATACATCTTGGTAGCAACCAACAACTGTCTAGCTGGACTTGAGACCTGATCACCAAGAGGAATAGCATACTTGATACTTTAAGCCCAGCCAGTTACCCATGATGAGTAACATCATGGATCTCACAGAAAAATCTACTACTACCATTTTTCTAACTCTAATTCCCAACTGCAGTGTAAATACTTACCTTTATATACACAGAGAAGTATATATCTCACTCCTCATCAAAGAAGCCTTCTTTTGCAAAGATAGAGACCATTACAAAAATACATAACTGGTAAAAATGCAGAGAACAACTGATCACAAGATGCCCATCCCCAGTTGATCTACATAGAGAACACAACCTCTCTCTACACCCAAGCCTCATAGAACACCACAGAGAGGCGGCAGGAAAATTCTAAGAGCCAGGAACTCTGCTTCAAGAATGAGATTTCTAGGTATGATAGGTAAGCAACACCCATGAAATATCAATACTATGACTCCCTAAACAAGACCAGAGCAATGACGACACCAAAGAACATGCCGACATGGCTAGAAAAAGTCTGTCCCCCTCCATGAAAAAAAAAAACTTATAGCCGGGTGGTAGTGGTGCATGCCTTTAATCCTAGCACTTGAGAGGCAAAGGCAGGCAGATTTCTGTGAGTTCAAGGCCAGCCTGGTCTACAAGAGCTAGTTCCAGGACAGGCTACAAAACTACCGAGAAACCTGTATCCAAAAACCAAAAGAAAGAAAGAAAGAAAGAAAGGAAGGAAGGAAGGAAGGAAGGAAGGAAGGAAGGAAGGAAGGAAGGGAGAGAAGAAGAAGTCTCATGGGGCCCCATCCCTAGATGAAGAGCAATTAATGACTGCTGAGAGAAGGTAAATTAGTCTTCCCCAGGGACGAACTCTGTAATTAGTTATCCAATACCAAAGTGGTTAGCACTAAAAGCCTAAAAATACAAGCAACACTAAATACTCTCACATGTTGTGTTTATGTATTGTGTGTGTGTGTGTGTGTGTGTGTGTGTGTGTGTGTATACATATAAAGAAAAAGGCCATCAATTTGAGAAGCGAAGTAGGGCATGGGAGAGACTGGAGGGAGAAGTAAGGGGAAAGACGTGATTATATTTTAAGTGAAAAATGAAATATCTTTGAAAAGCATGGATCCCACAAAAAACAGTTAGCAAGACTTAATGGAAAAAAAGATTTTAGCAAAGCAGAGCAGATTGGTCACTGGGTGTGCTGACGGCAGTAAATTGTCCAGATGGCAGGCTATTACTCTTATTTACCTGTTTGGCAGAAATAACAAGAGCACTGGTGCCCTTAGGTAAGACAAGCCGAACCTGAGCTACAGCAGCTGCCCCGGCCGGTCAGGAGAAAAATGGGACACAAACTGACATTTGAACTAGGCAAAGAATTTAAACAGACAGAAAACTATGGGGAAAATACAATGTCCCTTCTCACCAAAGCAAATCAGTACAAATTTAGTTTATTAACAAATATGAACATTTTAAGTTCATTATATAATTAATTTGTTAGCTTCTGTACAATAAAAAAATTTCTCCAAGAGATGTGAATATCAGTCTCCTAAAAATACCTAAGATTCAGACCAAGAGTGTAACTTGAGGTTGAAGCTTGTGTTTGTCATATGGAGATCCTCATAACAAATTAAAGGCCCAAGACGTCAAATCATAATGATTCTTTAGAATAATTACTCTCCCCTCAATCCATTTAAAAGATTTAGAATAAGACACGGTAGATTTTTTTTTTATTCTTCCTAAACAGCATGCTTACTTTAAAAAAGAAAACGATCTCAAAGATACTCACTTTCTCTTGCATGCAAACACCAGCAATAAAAACAGACACATCCACTCCTTCTGCTTTTGGTCTTTGCCCTCATCCTACATCTGTCTCCTGTGTGATGCTGCCATGCTCTCTGTTCTTCAGCCCCTACTTGTCATCAGGTATTGGGAATGCTGCCAATGAGTTCAACCTACTTTGATTTTCTGTAACTTTTTGTTTTCAGGGCTCCCTCACTTTGTGTGCATTTTTGTGAATACGCAGTGCGATCGGTAATGAAAGGTCCCCAGACTCTCTTACAAAAGATACAGCTTTAATAAAACAGAAGGAAAAACTTACACCGAGTCCCACCCGTCCGGAACACTGGATCCAGGCCAGAGCAAGAGGGAGAGAGGGTGGGGACTTGCACCTGTCAGGTTTATACGTAAACTTTTGCCTTAGGGCAACACAACCCACGAACAGAATGTGACTGGCTGAACTCCCCTATCATTTTTGAATGCCTATATGTATATCTGCATACTTCATGCATGCCTGATGCTCAAGTGGGCCAGAAGGAGGTATCTAATGCCCTGGAAGTGTAGTTCAAGGAAATTGTGAGTGACAGCAATAGTGCTGAGAACTGAACTCAGGTCTTCTGCAGAGGCGCTGAGTGCCCACAACCACTCGGCGATTGCTGCAGCAGCAACAGTAGTTTCTTTGCCTTACTATTGTTGAGCTATTGTTTGTTGGTTTGTGTTTGGTTTTGCAATACAGAGGAGAAGGAGGGCTGAGAAATCAAAAACATGAAGACTGTTTGATAAAGCCTCAAGGAGCCATATTATTGCATATTTACCCACAATTATACACAATATATGTAAGCCTGGGCGTGTCTGTGTTCACGTGTATGTGCATGTGCCTGTCTGTCTGTGTATGTGCATGTGTGTGTGTGTATGTATATAGGCATGTGTTTTTGCGTGTGTGTGTGTGTGTGTGTGTGTCTTAAAGAATACTATGCCACTTGGGCTGACAATGCTTCCCACAACAATCATAGATTAACAAAACACCCAGTACAAGGCAAAAGAAACCTCTTTTCATATAGTTGGTCAGACTGATTCAAGTGGCTCCCCAAACAAGATAGACTATTGATGCAGCCTTTGGAACTCATTGTTTTTAGTGAGTATGTGAACACAAATGACTTATAGACTCACTTGGCCAAGTATTTCTGTATAATTTTGGGAATTCCTTTGGGGGAATAAATTGAAATTTTTCTAGACATTTTTTCATGCCATCTAACTTTGAAATACACTTATTTTTACATATTCTCTCTTTGTGTTGAGCAATCTTATTTTTGATTGTTAGTTTCTTATTTGTCCAGAAGAAGACTTTGGCTTTGATAACTCTCTATACTATGTGGTCACTTCCGGTCTTGGTTCGTTGCACTCCACTGCTCATTGAACCCTTCTGCATCTTAGATCCTTGCAGGTTTACCTACGTTTCGAGCTGGGTTCCTAGGACCATTTTTACTGCCTTAGTCCTACACAGCTTTGTGTTCTGCTTTTCCTCTGGGACGCATTTCCCTCAGCATGTTTCTGTTATTGGTTTCTAATTTCTAACACAGACTGGTTCATCGAAAATATCATTCTTTATGGTGTAGCTTTTGACTAATTCTCTTAAGCATTTCCAATGTACTTGTCAAACTTTCGATTATACTGTGTAACATTTCATGTCTGTCCATTAGGTCAAGATTATTTTATATCTTTTTTTTACCTGTTACTTTATTGACCTTTACATCTTTCCATTCCTTTACTTTCTCTTTTCCTTTTTTAGGTACATAGCTTTATCTTTGGTTTATTTTACAATATACAAAATTTTGTCTTTTAAATTACTTATATTTTAGGCATGGGAGGCCTCTTCCTAAGCAGGACCCCAGCTGCACAGACAATAAGAGAAACAATGAATAAATGGGATCTACTGAAACTGAGAAGCTTCTGTAAAGCAAAGGACACTGTCAGTAAGACAAAAAGGCTGCCTTCTGACTGGGAGAAGATCTTCACCAACCCCTCATCAGACAAAGGTCTGATCTCCAAAATATACAAAGAACTCAAGAAACTAGGCACTAAAACTCTAATTAACCCAATTAAAAAATGGGGTACTGAACTGAACAGAGAATTCACAACAGATGAACTTCGAATGGCCAGAAGACACTTAAGGTCATGCTCAACCTCCTTAGCGATCAGGGAAATGCAAATTAAAACCACTTTGAGATATCATCTTACACCTGTCAGAATAGCTAAAGTCAAAAACACCAATGATAGCCTATGCTGGAGAGGATGTGGGGTGAGGGGAACACTCATCCATTGTTGGTGGGAAGGCAAACTTGTGCAGCCACTGTGGAAATCAGTGTGGCGGTTTCTCGGGAAACTGGGAGTCAATCTCCCTCAGGACCCAGCAATTCCACTCTTGGGAATATACCCTAGAGATTCCCTAGCATACTACAAAAGCATTTGTTCAACTATGTTCATAGCAGCACTATTTGTAATAGCCAGAACCTGGAAACAGCCTAGGTGCCCCTCAATAGAAGAATGGTTAAAAAAGGTGTGGAACATATACACATTAGAGTTTTACTCAGCGGTAAAAAATAATGACATCTTGAATTTTGCATGCAAATGGATGGACATAGAAAACGCTTTACTGAGTGAGGTAAGCCAGACCCAAAAAGAGGAACATGGTATGTACTCACTCATAAGTGGATTCTAACCATAATTTAAAGGTCTTTGAGCCTATTATTCGTGATCCTAGAGAAGCTAAATAAGAAGACGAACCTGATGAAGATTATTTAGCTATCCGCCAGGAGGTAGGAAATAGTCAAGAGTCCCAGGTAACCTTGGGTGCATGGGGGGGGAGGGTTGTTGGAAGGGGAGAGGGTTAGAGAGAAGGGAGTAGGGGAGGAATGGAGAAAGCTTGGTTGACCGGGATGGGGTGAAGGGAGGAAGGATGAATATGGGATCAGGGAAGAATATATTTCAACTAAGGGAGTCATTTTAGGGTTTATAGGAAACTTGATTATATATGGGATCCCAGGTCCAAGGAGAGATCCCCAGATTGTTCTCTGGACAGAGGAGAGGGTGCCTGAACCGGCCTTGGCCCATAACCATACTGATGAATATTTTGCTTATCACCATAGATCCTTCATCTGGCGATGGATGGCGGTGCAGACGGAGACCCACATTGGAGCACCGGACTGAGCCCCCCAAGGTCCAAATGAGGAGCAGAAGGACGAAGAAAATGACGAAGGACTGCGAGGGATGCTATCACCCACTGATACAAGGGGTCGGATCTAATGAGAGTTTACCAAGGGCAGTTGGACTGCGACTGAACGAGCACGTGATCCAACCAGATTCTCTGAATGTCGCCGGATTTTCTGAATGTGGCTGGCCTGGAGTCTTTCTGAGAAGCCATTGACAATGTCACTGGGACTAGTTTCCTCTGCATATACTGGATTTTTGGGATCCAGTCTGTTTGGATACTCACCTTCCTGGACCTGGAGGGAGGGGGGACGATCTTGAACTTCCCACAGGGCTTGAAACCCTGACTGACCTTAGGGACAAAGAGGGAGGAGGAGAGGGAGGGGTGGGAGTGGGAGGGTGTTGGGAAGAGGGGCGTAAATGGAAACTTTTATAATTTAATAAAATTACTTAAAAAATAAATTACTTATATTTTAATACATCTTCACTATATGGGGGTATGATTTCTACTTGTCCCTTTATAGTTTCTTCATTTTCCCTTTTTTATTGTCTTAGACTTAAATTTTTTTACCTTGCTTTGGTAGCTCTTTTAAAACATTTTAATATGTATGCATTTGACACTGAAAAAAAATTCTTAATATCTTTTCTTCCAAACAAGGCAAGGACATAGTCACACTACATTCAGTACTTGCTCTAATGACTACAAATGTATATCTTTGTGTGTCTGACCACATAGAACAAAAGTGACAGAGGGCACTGCTTCCGTAATCTAAAGCAGCCCAGGTGCACATGGTCTAAGACCCAGTGTGGTAAGAATGTGAATGCAGATCTCCTTAGGGGAAATGCTGGCCTCTTCTGAAGAACAGCTTTGCTATCTGCTACAAGGAGTCAGCATCAACTATTTTAAAATATTTTGAGAACCGTACCCTGCTGAACTTTCCATCCAAACTTCTCTCTCTTTCTGAGAGTCACAACATCTGCTTCCTCCCCTTCCCTAGCTCCTCATTTCTCCCCATAGATATTTTCCCTGACAAATAACTGTCCTGGAATCTACTACTGGGGGATCTCAGACTAATCAATGTGATAACAGACATGATGGCAGAGGGAGAAAGGCATAACAGAGATTCAGGACTGACTCACCATGCCGACAAAGTGTACCTTATCCTGGTTTAGAAGATGAAACTATTATCTCCAACACAAGATACTGGCCTTCCAACCAATTTCTTGGGCTTCATCAACACATTTGCATTCTTCCTTTGTAATCCTGTGGGTATTTTTTTCTCTGTACTTTGCCTTGACAGTCTTCTTTAATTGCTTATTTTCTTTCCTGACACTGAGTACCCCATTTAACTCTAGAAAGATCTGCGCACAAATTCTGCTGGTATAGTTTCCGTTTACCGGGAAGCCTACCTACCATATGCCTTGTGCTATGTTGTCTTACTAATCTCTATGACTGTGCCAGCACTTATTACTGTCTCATCTAGAACCAAGACTCAGAAATAGTGCATGGAGGGAGGCCAGAACTTTACCTAGGTTCCCACTTGTCTGTGCTCATTTACACAGGAAATAAAGGGGCGCTAGGAGGACAGCTTGAATCCTGGGTATAACGGACTTGTTCAAGATGAGATCTGCAAATGGGATGGCTGTGTTGATGGACACCATTGCCAAAGAAGATTAGAAAGAAAGGAAATTCACCAGAAAGCAAGACAATATGCGACACCACGCAAATGACAGATGTAAATAAAGCATGAATGTCACAAGGGAGTGTTAAATCAAGGCAGAACCTGGCTGTTGTGATCCAGCGCAACCCTGGAAGAGACAACATGCATCCTGGATACTTTTTAAAAGTAATAGAACTGCAAGCATCCGGTGAAAGGGCTGTCACAATAACTGCCAAAGAATTCAAGAACTAATTAATCTCTCTGTGAAAACTCAACCCACTCCATCATCCTCAGCCAAGCAGAGAATAAATAATACGGAGAGACAAGCAGCCTTCTTGTTTCTTCACCAGCCTGGAAAAAGAGAGAAGAAAGACATGGATCTACATAGAAGTAAGGTAGGAGCAACAACAGCATCTTCAGCAGTTGACATCACTGGGCTGACAGAGCAGTGCACCAGCTGGTGGGGCAAAAGAGCTGTATCACTCCCAGTAAAGAGGATGCTTCAGGGCAGAGCTCCCACTACATTGGCACCATACAGCAAAGGATGACCTAGCAACCATTCCCACGCCCATTCATTTTCTAAACCAATGCTTTATAGAAGAGGTGTCATGTGCCACCCACTGAGCGAGTTGCCAAGTGTTGTAGGTGAGGCATTAGATCTCGTGAGGTCACAGAAAGTTCAGTGGGGAGAGAAGCTGGCTGTGCTACCAACCACAGACATAGTCTAACTGGGGAAAGTCACATTATGAAACCCTTCCTTACACAGATTTTCTCCTCCAGATTAGCTACTTTTCTGCAGTTTTATCCAAGATACCAGGAAGTAATAACTCCTGGGAATAATGATTTATTTTGGCTTATAGTTTCGGAGGGTTCCTTAAAACCATCTTCTCCCAGAGAAGCATCAGCATCAACTAACAGTGGAATGACTCATATCTTAAAAACCTTTCAATGCTCACTGCAAATATATATCCCACACATCCAAGAATAAAGTATTTTTCCCTGCAAGCTTCACAATGGCGGCAATAAATTCTTAGTTGCTTGGCACCACGTTTTATTGAACATTAGCAGTACCCTAAAATCTTTAAAGGGATCATCTCCTACAATCCTCATATGACAGCCATTCATACTCTCTGCTTAATAGGTGAATAAACCAAGAAATATAATCTGTCCATGGGGCCCACAACTGGTAGCACCCATAGCTACCTGTCAGTACTGTGCTGCTGAGAGCTCCCCACTGATAGAAAGTCAGTTTAAAAATACTGCCGAGGGGCATTTAGGCTGTTTCCAGGTTCTGGCTATGACAAACAATGCTGATACGAACATAGTTGAGCACATGTCCTTGTGGCATGATTGAGTATCCTTTGGATATATACACAATGGAGTACTACACAGCAGAAAAAAACCTACATCTTGAATTTTGCAGGAAAATGGAGGGAGCTAGAAAACATTATTTTGAGTGAGGTAACCCAGACACAGAAAGACAATTATTACATGTACTCACTCATAGGTGGTTTTTAAACATAAAGCAAAGAAAACCAGCCCACAAACCACAATCCCAGAGAACTTAGACAACAGTGAGGACACTAAGAGAGACTTACATAGATCTAATGTACATGGGAAGTAGAAAAAGACAAAATCTCCTGAGTAAATTGGGAGCATGGTGACCTTGGGGGAGGTTTGGAGGAGGGAAGAGACAGGGAGGGGAGCAGAGAAAAATGTAGAGCTCAATAAAAATCAATTTTAAAAAAGTACTGCTGAATGAGGTTTCTTGCTTACAGCCATATAGTCATTTCTGATATGGTTATCACTGAAGGGCCTCATTAATTCTTCAGTACTTGAAACGAACAACTGTATAAGTGAGCAAAGGTAAAGAAAGCATGACAGAGGGTCTTTGCCAACATGGGAAATTTATAAATAAACTAGCTGAACACCGAAAGAGCTTACTTCTTCAAAAAAGAACTAACGTTGGAAACTTAAGGATAGTGCATCTTGAATAACTTGAAGTCTTTTTTTAAAGGATGCACTGGAAGATTCATGTATTTCTTATTTTTCCAATAAAATTCTTAAATATAGCTTAATATGGATTCCTATGAAAAGCAGAGAGCTGAGAATTTTATGACGTGGTTTCATTTAAAATGTCTCCCAAACTGCTCCCCTCTCCTGCGGGTATGTGAACTACTGAAATGGACAGAGATTATAGACAACCTCAAGAAAATATGTTTCAAAGAACATGGGGGTCATAGATCAACACATCAAATTTGTCTATAATGCTAACTCCAAAGGTAAATTTCTAATTTAAACATTCTAGATCATTCTAGGTTGTATGTTTAAAGATGATCACAAGGCTGTCTGATGTGGTGGGTGTCATGAAGTGTTTATATTGCTTCTGATGGACCAAGTATTAGCATATTTCCATGCCATGGGAATAATATTCAGAGGTGCATAGGTAGGCTTTGAATATGTCTTAGAATGAAGGTTACGGCACGGAGCTTAGCAAGGGCTGGCCCGTGTTGGCATTTTAGTTCCTGGATGTATTTGAAATCACATCACTCTTCCCTTAGGCTATTTAGGGAACTGTTCAAATATCATCCCGATTTTATCCCATGAGCTAAAGGCACAGAGCTTCTAAGCATTTTTATCTCCTCTGACATTTGGTTTGGGGTGGCTTTTTCTAATTCTGGTGTTTTTAAATAGGTCTTTTGTGGGTCGTCCAAGTGGGGAAAGGAAAACACTTATAATGATGGTGAATAGCATTTACCTTCTAAATCCCAAGCTTAGAATGTACACAAGGGCATAAAGCATCTTCCTATTGTATGTTCATATATGTGGTTCATACTCTTTGGGAAAATGTCATGGGGTGGTTCTCATCACCTATTCAAGTACTATTTCCTAAGAAAACACAAAGCTCTAAATATAGAAAAGTTGAGCTCTGAGCAAAATGTATTTTCCTAAAACCTTCTAAACACAAAATAAGTTCCAGTCATCATTGACTTCTCTTTTTCCCATCTTCTCAGTATCCACTACATCCTAAACTCTGAGTCATGTTGGTGCTGTTTCAGAAACTGTCTGCTCTTCTCTTCTCTTCTCTTCTCTTCTCTTCTCTTCTCTTCTCTTCTCTTCTCTTCTCTTCTCTTCTCTTCCCTTCCCTTCCCTTCCTTTCCCTTCCCTTCCCTTCCCTTCCCTTCCCTTTCCTTCTCTTTTCTTCTCTTTCCTCTTCTCCGCTTCCCCATCCCTTTCTCTTTTCTCTCGCCTTCCATTGGAATTATTTTAACAGCCTCTTACCTAGTCATCTGACAACCTGTTTCTCCCACTTGAGTCCATTTTCTCTATATAATAACAGAATAGTCTTTAAACTCTGATTTTTTTTACAACTCCAGTTGAAAGCAGTTCCTAGTTTGACATTGATCATATGATTTTTAAATATATAAATTTCTTAGACTAGTTTAACCTTTGGAAAAATTCTAGGTGAATACATTTTATTTCTTATTTGGGGTCCTTCACAAGGCACAAAATACTTTAATTACATAGACGACTGTCATATTGAACAGATTTTAAATAATTCCATCATCTTCTTTCTCTCTGCTTATGTTGTTCACTGCAGATCAGGCTGTCAGGTGTCCAGTCTTCTTCCTGCTTCTAATCCCACAAGGCTGTGTGTGTCTCCCAGCTAACCTACTCCCAGCCTTTGTAAGTTCTAAAATAATCCTCTTAGTTCTCTGGCATTTTGTCTCTCACCAATAAAATAAAATAAATAAAGCCCTTTTATCTTCTAATTCACCTCTATATTTCCATTCACCTTCTTGTCTTGATGGAAATTTGTCTCTTCTTTCAGGGCATTGTTTTTCTGCGGTCACTTCAGATGAATTATTTTACCCACTTATAGCCCTCGTGTCTCTGATATTGGATGTCCTCATTGCTGTGGCCAGGCTACGTAGTGTATTTCTTTGGGAAGATCCTCCATGCTAAATTGTATCCACCAATTCAAAGCATCCTTAACCACCTGCCTCAACACTACTTTCATTCTTTGATGATTTTAGTTTCTGATTTATAACTTCTCAGATACTTATTTGTCTTAAATCTGTAAAAATTGGCATGTGAGTAAATGTTTTCCCAAGTAAAGCATCTCAGTTTCTTAACATATCTCTGGTCTTCCATATCTTAATTTCTTCTGCCTTATTATCATGACTTAAAACTTGTTATTACAAGTACAGGCCCTTCATTATCTTACTTTTTCTTTAAACATGTTAACAACGTTATGCATGGCTGTAACACATTTTGATTGCTCTCACCTCCTCCCTCTCTTATTGTCCTCCCACCATGGTCAGTGTCCCTCCCTCCCTCCCGGAAGGTCTCTTCCTCGTGCTCATCTCTTTTTGTTTTGTCTCATGAACCACTGAGTTTAACCAGGGACATCTGAATGACCTTGGGTCTGGAATTATCCATTGAAACTTATGAAGGTTGGTGGGCTCACCCATGGGCACACAACTGAAGACAATGACTTCCCTTCCCCTAGTATTTTTCAGTAGTCATGAGTTTAGCATGGAGAGGTGGGGCTCTGTGAGCCCCTCCCACATGACTGGCTGCTGGCATGTGTGATAATGTGCAATCCCAGTGCAGATAAAAGGAGCTGCTGTGAGTTCATGATGGCTGAGTCATTCCCAGGGGATGACATTTCACAGCCTTTCTCTTCATCTTCCAACTCTTATATGCTTTTTGCCTTTTCTTATATAATATTTCCTGAGCTTTATAGGCGATGGTATATATGCTTTGATCAGAGATAAGCACTCCATAGTTCCTAATTTCAAAATCTTAGCAGCCATGAGTCATTATTTGACTATCACTTCCCCCCTAATTTCTTTTTACCTCCCTGAAATGTTCTGATGCCCCCACTTTTCACTCTGGAATGCGAACAAATGATTGCTCCCACCTCCTGAAAGCCTCCCCCCCCTTTTCTTATCCTGATAAAATGTCATGGAGAATGACCACAGTGTCTTTTGAAACATAAATTCAGCTTCTCTTCCTTTTCATGTCATCTGTTCTTTGGGCTAAAATGCTATCCTGCATCAATATATCTTTAACTTTCTGCCTCCCACTCCGAGATGCACATGAACCAGAATACAGCTGAATAAAAGCAAACTGATGGATGGATCTCACTTTTCAAACATATTTCCTTGAGCTTTAAGATGTTAGTGAGGACTGGCATCCAAGCTCTGCGTTCCCAGTCCACCAACCTCTCACTAGCCTACAGAATAATTATTTCCTCCTATAGTACCTTGTCTCTCACACTTACTTTCGGCTAATGAATTTGGTTTCAGCTCTACCAAGCTGAGTGAGATTATACCTTCACCAGGTTCCCAATGCTCCCTGTTCTATCAACACCTATAATGTTGGTAGAATGCCTTCCTTCTTATTCTTTGAAATAATCACCACAGATTCTACCCAAACCAAAGTAATCTGCCTTGAGCTCTGTCTGATTCCCATATACGTTTCCAGTATTTACCAAAGAATTCTATTTTCTCCAGGGCATCCATTCTGATTTATTTTTTTTAATTTTCTATGTGACTGTTGCCATCAGCATGAACACATGTCTTTATTTTTAACATCTTACTACAACAGCTCACGATATCCCATTACCAAGCTCCTACTGTTTCCCATTTTACTGCTGCATTCTTCAACAAACCTCAGACAAAGTGTGTGCATTCCTAACATTCTCTCTTTTCTTTGTGTGTGCTGGAGAGGTGGCCTGGAGGTGAATTCTGGGCCTTTATGCACGCTGGGCAAGCACTGCATCACCAGTCTATATACCCAGCTCCTGCCATTCTCTCTTGGCCCCATTTCTGTCAGGCTTTTCTCCCTTCACTACTAAGATGCTCTGGCCAATGTCGCCAATGCTTTCCATACTGGCGCATATACTAACCATTCCTCAGTTTCTGTTTGACCAAGCAGCGTCATTTGTCTCAGTTGAGTACTCTTTCCACTGCTAATTCTTCCATTCATTATGCTCTTTTGAATTTCCTCAAAGTTCCATGGCTGTTCCTTTGTAAGAATTCTGTCTGCCTTGCTTGCTTCTTGACTTTGTGTTCCAGAACTCAAGCTTTTATGCTTTTCTTTTTCTACTACACCGGGTCCCTTAACTAATATATCCTTTTAGTAACTTAAAGCTGTGCTTTTGGACAAGAATTCCCACATTTATATCATAATATGTTTATTTTTATTTTATGTGTATGAATGTTTTGCCCACAAGTATCCCTATGTACCACTTTGTGTGCCTGGTGCCCACGGTAGCCAGAAGTGGGCATCAGATTCCCTGGAATTGAAGTGAAAAATGGCTGTGAGCACCATGTGGGTGCTATGAATAGAACTCGGATCCTCTGGAAAAGCAGCTAGAACCTTTAACCATTGAGGCATCTCTGCAGCCCCTGTAGCACTTCTTAAGTCACTGTAACAAACTATCCTTTCAACAATACACTTTAAAGTTTAACACAAATCTCAAACTCAACATGTACAAAACAAAATCTTTTCCCCCAAAGGTGTCTTATTCATATTAACCTTCCACCCATTAATTCAACAAATCTTTACACTGATCAACCCAGAAACCTTGAAAATATGTTTGATTTTTTTTTTCCCTCTTGTTTCTTAATCAATTTCTTCAGGGAAAAAAAAAGGAAATACAGATCCAAGGATCTCTCCCATAGACTCAGTTGCCACCAACCCAGATTATTATCATTCTCTCTTACCAAAGTCATAGGAACTCTGGGACCATGGAAGTTTATTAACCCGCATCAGTTAAAACAAAAATGTTAATGTCATGGCAATGGTTAACAGATCCTTCCAATTTTGGCTGTTCTTGCTTCTCTGGTGTTCCTTTTCTTTCCCTGACTTAGTATGTTTTGGCTTCACTGATAGATCTCCTGAATACACTGAAGGACCTTTGGGCTTACTGTTCTCTCAGTCAGAAATACTACTATCCCCCAATTACTTCCTGGTTATCACCCAACCTCTTATCAGTGAAGTCCATCTGTAACCTCTCTAACTACTGATCTTTTTCTCTCTAGTTTTTGGTCACAGTTCTTTATCATTCCACAAGCTCAGTAATTTACTTAGCATATTGTTTATTGTTGATCTGCCCTGTTGAAGAAAATCAACAAAGGAAGACATTTGTTTTTGTTTTCTGAGTATGCCAATATTTTATCAATAGTCATTAGATGAATGCGTGAGGATATTAGTCAATCAATAACTAAGAGTTTCCATTCATCAAAACCACTAACAGCAAGGTTTGCAGGCATTTCATACACAGTCTTTATGACAGTCAAACATATCTGTCATCCTAGTCTTTGGAAGCCTTATGCAGGTGGATCACAAGAAGAAATAAACAAACGAAATATGAAAATAAAGGGGTTTAAGACAATGTTGATTCAGATAAGTGACTGATTCACATGGTGTATATTTCTTTTACACTCTTTCCTTTCTGGTTTTCTTTTCTCATTCTTAAATAAAAATGGTCAGAATAAAAAGGAGGCTGGCAAGCTGGTTCAAGCACCATGACCTAATGATGACCCAAGTTTGCTTCTGTGATTCACACGTGCTGGAAAGAGGAAACCAGTTTCCACAAGTTTTCCTCTGAGCTCTGTATGCATACTGTTGCATATTCATACCCACAGATTTGTGAACACACACAAATGCACACTAAATTTAAATAGATGGATGGATAGATAGATGATAGATAGATGGATAGATAGATAGATAATAGATAGATAGATAGATAGATAGATAGATAGATAGATAGATAGATAGATAGATAGAGCAGAAGTTTGTACAGAGAGGAAATATCCCTTTTGAGTAGCTCTTTAAGAATTATGCTGATCATTGCTTTAATCTCTGTTAATAAGAAAGTTGTATGCTATGAAATACAATAATTAAGATTCAATGACTTAAACAAGAAGAAATCTAGCCAAGGCAAAGGTGTAAAGTGAGATTAAACTGAAGTGTATTTGTCAAGAATTGTAAATATTTTAATGAATTTTAGTTATGACCAAAATAAAAGGGCAATTTCCTTGATGGCAAATAGTTTTAAAGCCAAACCTGTCTACAGCCATTTAGTATGCAATGTTTTAGCCTCAAAGTTTGCATGATCGTCTATAGTTTATATGAAAGTGTTTCAAGAACTGCATGAGTCATAGGGTGAGTTTAATGCAGAAAGTTCTGTCACTTTGTAAAATATGATAGATAATTACTTGTCAATTATTTTCTCCTTTTCTGGACCTAAAAAAGTGCATAATTCATTGACTCCTTGCTAAATAAAACTGGCTGTGGAATTTCTCTAATTTAATCCCATTGCAAAGTTTTGGGTTCCTACTCTGAAGGCCTCCTTTCGATGCACTGGTTAGATAACAAGTGCTTTGATGTGAGAAGCGAGATCCTTGGTCTGGACCTGTCATCGTTTCATCCCCTGCATCTGTGAGAAGCATCTTTCCCTCGTCCTGTGGTTTTGGTTCTGGACTCTGTTGTCTCTGGAGCCATCCCCACTCACAATACCCCAGCCACATCTCCCCATATGATTCTCGTCACCACCCACCCTTCTGTCTTCATCTAGTCATCACTGACTCAACCTCGGTCCATGTTCCTCCCACACTTAGTCTTCACCGTTTCTCAAATCCCACACACAACCAGGATATACTCTCAGGGCCCTTCTCATTTGAAATGCTACAACGGTCATATCCATCTTTGAATAACCCATTCAAACTTCTCAGCAAGGCACACTATTTTCACCCAGTAGGTCAAGTGGATTAGATATCTCAGGACTTTCACTTTCCCATCTTGACTATGTACTGGGTTTTTTATTTGCTTTATGATGATATTAGTTGAATTAGCATAATAGTCAATTTCAATTTCCTATTCAAAATAAGATCCCTAGGTAATATTTGATATATATTGAAGATGGAAGATTGCATAATATTTTCTGTATCCACTGACTTCCTACATCAAAATTTCATTGTTTAAAATGAATAAATACAATATTGCCCTAATTTCATCAATACTAAGAGCTAGTAAATGATATACTTAATGAACTTTTTGAATTAATAATACAAAGATGTATGGTATATTGTGTCTCCATAGATCTACACACTTGACAAATCTAGGATTCTTACTGTTGGTATTTTAAGGCACATTTCAGTGATTCATTGCTAATAATTTGAAGAACATAATTTTACTTTAAGATTAGTAAATTGGGTATTGCATTTTTAATAATCACTAGATAAGCTATTCTTTCATGAGAACTCTAATGTCTAGTGTTCATAAATGATGCATATCAATTTAGATGTAGTAATACAAGAACAGGGTGTTTCTAAAATCTATTGTAACAGAAAAACAAGGTTCTAATAATACCCACATAGGTCAAACAGCTATGCTGACAGGCTTAGCAGGAAAAAGTGACACAGGCAAATCAGATTTCTATCGCTAAGCAGGCAATGTTTTAATTGCTCCCATTAATCTCCAATTAGTGTGTTTATGTACAACAATTTAAGCAAACACGGATACTGAAAAAGCAAAACAAAATGTGAAGCTGAACTAGAAGACCACCAGAGGAAAAAGTAAACGCAAAGTGTACTATGAGAAACTTATAAAGAAGAAAAGGAAAGAAAGAAAGAAAGAAAGAAAGAAAGAAAGAAAGAAAGAAGAAAGAAAAAAGGAAAGAGAAAATGGTGTTTTATTATTGAGATAGCTCTGGCTTCTGAGGAAAGTAGACCTGCAATGGAACCCTAAATGAGACAGATGTTTTATAACTACAGTTGTTTTGAAAAAGTTAGGCATATTGCTCTGTGAATCGCTGTCACTCCCCAAATAGGATCAAACCTCGACACTTTCAAGTCAAGTTAGTAAAACCAAGTTTTTATAAGGTACTCCAGAAAGTAATTATGTTAAAGATTGAATATATCGTTTAACTACAACATCTCTGTATGTGTGTATAATTCAAATTCTATTAATCTAAAATATTCTGAGTATGGGGAAATAGCTCAGTGATAAAAATGCTTGCTGGATAGATGCAAGACTCTGGGTTCAATTCCCAGTATCACAATAGCTAAATAAATTAAAATGTGTAATAAGAAAAGAAAGCCATTAGCTCTGAGGAAGAAGATGTCTTGGGTTGCAATTTTTCATGTTAATAAGTAACTTCCTAAATGTCACTGTCCCTTCTGCACACATGATCCCAGAGGCAGAACCACACTCTTTGCCCAAACACATCTCAGTGTGGAAACTCTATTCATATTCACTTTGGCCCCCACTGCCATTGGTGATATCTCAAGACTGTGAGCAACTGGAGAGACAATGAGGACCGATCACTCCAGTGGCAATGAAGTATCTTATGATTACTATGTGGCTTTTCTCTCGGGGTCACATAATGTTGAGAGATCTTGATGTATAAGCTTCATTGGCTGCAGAGACAATCTTGGCTTCCACTTGGCTCCTTGGAGCAATGACGTAACTAGAACTGGGGAAACTTTTCATTTGCAGGAACTTTTACTCCTGTCTAGCAACTGACAATTCTACTTTCTTGAACAATGGTGCTCTCTTGAATAATCTCTCTTGAAAAGAGAGCAACAGAAAGGGGGAGGAGGAGAGAAAGAATAGGCCATATTTAGATAAATGTTAGGTGGATAAACAGACTAGAAGATAAATAGCCATGAGAGATTACTGAGAAGCAGATAGAAGATAGATAGGCAGGTGGATGGATGGATGGATGGATGGACGGACGGACGGACGGACAGACAGACAGATAGATAGATAGATGAGCATTGTTTTTAAGTGAGCAGTGCTCAGTATACTTTACAAATATGTTAACTTTGACAGTTATCAGTTTGCCATTTGGTAGCACAAAATAAGTCGCACCTTCATTTTTCTTGTACAATACATATGGCAGGCACAAAGAAGTACTAAAATGTTCATCTTGGTTAAATACATCAAATGTATTCAGCATTGTTCAACATTATAATACAACCTGATTTTTCTTTCAGGTCTTCACTGTGAGAGAGAACTACCAGCAAAGAAAGCAATCCCATCCTTCTCTTGAGGACTGTTAATTTATTAATGTTTTCAAATGCTTCTGTGTGTGTTATGTGCATGTGAAAGCATTAAACTTAGTCCCACTAATATGTACAATTAATTTGTGTTGATAAAAATATGAAAATTAAACAACTTAAAAGAAAAGTATAAAATACTCATAGTTCTGTGGTCATAGTCTCATTTTCAGAATACAAATATTAAAAATTATTAGAAAAATACCTTTAGTGACCATGCCCTATAAGAGTGTTATTACAAAGAGTTGTCAGATTGAGTGTATGGTTTAGCAAGGGGAACAAAAAAGGGGTGTCCAAATACTAGTGGATGCTCTAAGACACCTCATGTGATAACTCAAAGGAAAAAGTGAGCAACACTTTGCAATTACAAAATTTGAAAAAAAAGACACACTTGTGTTCTACACTCAAGCATGAGAAACTTTGCCATTACCCAGTACTACCAGGTCTTTGACATCAAGAGATGCATAGACATGCAAGGAGAAAGGCTTTGCCATCTCTCTGAGCCTCCACCCTGGGGAGAAGCCTCTATCATTTTCCACGAATCTAATGCTAGTGTCCCTGACATAGTCATTCCCGTGTCAACAGGTGACAGTCACTCAGAACTTCACTGATTCAGGGCGTCCTATACTTCTTACATGGAACTCGTGCCTGATACTGCAACCTGGGCTGAGAACCCGTGACTATGGAGCAGAATATTCTGGTGTAGGAGGTCCTTCTGTTTGTGTGTTGCTTTCTTTGGTTAATCAATAAAGAAACTGCTTGGCCTGGTAGGGCAGAACTTGGGTAGGTGGAGAAGACAGCAGGAGGGAGAAAGAAAGCAGAGTGAGAGAGCCACCATGGAGCTGCCAGGTCAGACATGCTGAATCTTTCCTGGTAAGCCACGACCTCGTGGTGAACACAGATTAACAGAAATGGGTTAAATCAAGAGTTAAATGGGTTAAATCAAGAGTTAGCCAATAGGAGGCTATAGCTAATGACCAAGCAGTGTTTTAATTAATACAATTTCTGTGTGGTTATTTCCGATGTAAGCTAGCTGGGTGGCCAGGATGAAAAGCAGGCTCTCTCTCCTCTTACACTATTTCTCCTATTTTGTTGAATGAACATACTCCCAAACTGTCTGCTGAACACCTAGCCTTACACTCACAGATTAATGCATCTCTCAACTTGTACCAGAGACACTTTCTATTGCATATATAGTGGTTAATACCCAGCCTCACCATTTGTCTAAGTATAGAGAATAAGTGACTGTGGGGTCCACAGTCCTAAATAAGACATCTAGATAACACCATTCCCCACAAGGATCTGGTATCATTGTAGAAGAGAGGGCAGAGTTTATAAGAGCCAGAGGTTGGAGAAGACTGCTGTGGGACGGTGTTCTCTAGTTATGCAAAGGGCATTGCCTACATGCGTTCATGGCATCTGTGGTTGACTACATAAAAACTGTGTAAGATCAAATCAGCAAAATTCCAGCATCGATAAGGAAGGAAATCATGATGCTCTCTCCTAGCCAAGGAGCTATTAGCAGTTGATGGCTGCTAAGAAATGGAGAGTTCGTTTTCTTTAGAGATGTGCCCTGGTATAGTGCCTGTGCCCAAGTAGATGTACTGGAAGTACTAGTTAGACATTAGATTTAGTAGGTTAGAAAATGCCAGCAAGAAGTTAGGATAGAGATGATGTTGAGTAGGGGGTCTGAGAAAAGCTGGAGGAGTATGGGGGATGTGTCTCATCAAAATACATTATATACATGCATGAAATTCTCAAATCATAAATTAAAAATCTATTTTAAAATACCATCCTGGTAGGAAAAAAAAAGAATCCAGCCAATAAATACAAGATGAATATGAGAAGTTTCACTTCATCTTTTAAAGCTAGGATGTGTCTCCATCCTTGGGAGTTACCTCTATCTATATTAAAATGTACCCATAGCATACAAAGCCCCACAAAGTAGAAACTCAGAGAATTGTAGACTTTGGAGGATGAGTCTATTTGTGCGGCTGAAGAGATTGGCTCAATGGTTAAGAGTACTTGCTGAGCAACCATGAGAGCCTGAGCTTGGATCCAGCATCTGGGTAAGAATCCAGTCGGGGCTGTAGACCTATGTCTGCAGTGTTGTAGGAAGTAGAGACCAGGGCATCTCTGGACTCCCAGGCTTCCAGATCACAGGAAGCGCAGGTTCCATGTTCAGAGACCCTGATTCAAATGAATAAGACAGGGGGTGGGCGTGATACATGGCTTCCACGGCTCTCTGTGCACAGGCACATGCACATGTGTGTATCATATATGCTATACATGCACGTATTACACATAGGCATACATGAAAAATGACAATTGTCTTTAATTTTTAAAGCTTTAAAACACAACTAAGATTGATTTTATGGGTATCAGTGTTTGCCTGTGTGTATGTGTGTGCACCACATGAGTGCCTGGCTTCCACAAAGGTCAGAAGAGGGCCCTGAACCCTCTGAAAATGGATCATCGTGAATCACCATTTGGGTGCTGGGAACCAAATCTGAATCTTCTCCAAGAGCAGCACATGCTTTTAAGCACTGAACCATCTCTCCAGCCCCAGTTTGTTTTTTTTTTTTTAATGTTTCCAGAGTCTACACCAGCGGGTAGCATTAAATGAAATTAAAAACTAGAAAATAAATGAACAAAATGTTCGTTGAAATACAATACAATTCTCCCTTAACCACAGCTTCATTTTCCAAAGTTTGAGTTACTTGTGGTGGAAAGCGGCCCAAAACTCCTAAATGGAAAATTCCAGACATAAACAATTCATAAGCCTTACGTTGCACACCATTCAGAGTGGCATTAGGAAATCTGAAGGAATTCAGTCCCGGTCTCTCTGGAACATGAATCATCTTGTTCAGCACATCCATTACTGATCTCCGTTAAGCGGATGGTTGTCTTGGTACTGTGGGGCTTGTGTTTTAAATAACCTGTTTTACATTGCAATGGCCCCAAAGCATAAGCACGAACATCAAAGCAGAAAACACGGTCAGAGCAATCCTGGTACTACATGGAAACAATGCAAAGCGTACGGGGGTTGGGAAATCACAGTGCTTATATAGGGGTTATAATCCAAGGTTTCCAGAGACCACACTGGGGTCTTGAAACAGATCCTTGGGAGTCAGGGCAACTGCTGTAGAAGAGTGTTCATGAGCTCCTACAAGCAACAAAACCCTTTCCTTAAAGCGTTTACAAATGTCCTTTTTCAGATGCTAAATACAAAACACACAGCAGTGGTATATTTAAGGGAGCTCACAGAGATCCAAATTTAAGATGAAGTGTTGATTACAGTCAACAGATAGAGGAATTGTAAGTGTATAACATCACATGTTGAGCCACTCCTTTTAAAAACTTTGGTTTTTCCCTTGTTTTTCTTTTCTTAGGCCACCCCCTGCATCCTGTTCTTGATACTAAACAATGGTTCTAAGGTTTGATAGCACATGTACTCCTAAATGGTAATGAAAATAATCTCAAAACTGGAAGAGGAATGAAATGTTTCGCTCCCTTAAGCCTGCAGAGAAAGAAATGAATCTACCTCCTAAAGCTAACTATGATTAGCGGTCAATTGAAATAATCACAGCGCTATTCCGCTAAGAAATAAATGTGGGAATATGAAAACGTGTGTGTGTTGAGTTATGGAAAGTGTCACATGAAGATTACTGAAGAACAGAAGAAATGGACCACATTAGGCCTCTTAGTTTGCAGTTCTAATTGCCAATTCTTTAATCATTATTTAATTTTCAAAATATTCAAATTAACATTCTTGCCCTCTGAAAGGCATAAATTCTACTGAAGTTTCTTTCTCGGGACAGAAAAAGAATGTTGGGAACTCTATCTCCCACCTTGTGTATGTAATGATAATACCGTGAACATGATGACTTGCTTATCCAAACAAAAGGTTCATGATTTTTTTGTCTCATTTAAACCAAATATAATATGTTCCTGGGCATTCTGAAATACTGTAAAAAACACAAGATGGCTGACATTATGGGCCTCTTAGGATATAGAAGAAAGATAGTCGTTTTTAGCTGATGATAGATTAGAGAAGTCATAACTGGATCTTTCTAGAGGCCTGGAATTTGGCTTAAAGTGAAGGTAGATTATTTCTCAAAATTTTCTCTCATTCTTAGCTTGAATGTCTAATATCTATTTAAAACAACACATTCAAATGTCACCGGCCAACCACTGTTCTCCCCATCTCAGGAGTCTCCATATTTTCAGACGAGCACATTGGAAAGCAGTGGTGTTAAATAAGAATATGGGAGTTGCACATCAAAGGAGGAAAAGGGTAACATATTGAGCTGCGAAGTCCTAATTTCTGAGAGTGTGACCCAAATAACAGCTGCTTCCCATGAACACCACGCGACCTGAGATCTTATAAAGTTATTATCCTTCCATTAGAAAAGCATGTAAAATGTCACAGGAACAGATGTGGACCAATCAGAGAGGTCCTTGCTATACTAACCGCAATTTTCTTTTGAGAGGACTTCATGGTTATTATTTCATTTTGCTTTTCTTATTTGAAATACTTCACAGAGCTAACATTTATCACTGGCAGATTCAAAGACAAAAGTTGGGAAATTAATGAATTGCCTTTCATGCCCATCTCTTATCTTGACCTCTGATTTTCTGCTGTGCAAAATTCAAACTCATCATATGCTTTCCTGCCCTTATACGATGTCTTTGTTTTAACTAAGCACATCTTTGCAAACAAGTTGCTTTCACATGGATTCTGCTATTGAGTTAGCGTCTTTTAACCTTCCACAGAACGGTATTTTAGAGCACAAAGTAGAGAAACATAATGAGGTAGAATAGATAAAGTATTCCAGCACTCAGCCAGAAGTGGACTTATAAAAAATGGATAAATGACTGTTACTGCAATTTCGTCTTTCTAATGGTTACAATAAGAAATGCTACAATATGGTTAGCTAACCCAGATCCATTCAAATAACCACGGAAAGGAAGGACAGAAGATAGTTTATCACCCCAGCGGTAAGAGATGTGACACCACCTACTACTTTTAATTTGAGCGTATTAAGACAAATCATCCATTCAACAGAATGAGGACACGCGGCAGAGATAAAACCTTGTGGCGTATGCCTTGCAGATAGACAAGTATATCATAGACAGAAATCATGTGACCCAACATGCAGTGGCTGGGTGTCAGGCTATAACTAAGGAAAACACTGAGCAGCATAGGTGAGAAATTAATTTCTTCCAGGTGGGCAGGATGATCTGGAAGCTGCTACGGCTTAGTTGACATGTGTGTATCATAAACCTCATGAGTGACTGGATCCAATCATTGAGAGGTCATTGGATCCTGGGGTTCTGTTTATTCTTTGTTGCTTCTCTGTGGGGGGCTGGGTCTGTTGATCCACTCATTTATATACAAACAGAATCTGTGATTACTTCGATCTATACACTTGGACAATTGTAACATTGTGACACTTTTAAGCCTCAAAGAAGAATCCTAGCTTCCATGTCCGGCTCTGGTATCTGTGGTCTAGAAGAGATCGGCCAAAGATGTTGATAATTTATTGTATGAAAGATCCTCCAGACACAGTCAAGTTAAAAGAGACGGAGAATGATCAGCAGTTTCCCAGTGGGGAAAAGGAGATTGAGGGTTAAGGGCAAACAACATAATCCTTCAGATTTTCTCAGTGTGTGTGTGTGCCCTTGCTGCCTGCTTCTCACAGTAGAAACAAAAGCTTTTTGCATGAATACACAAGAGAAGTATCTTCCCCGGGAACAGAGAATCTGTACTGCTGAGCAGGATCCTGTTGGAACACTGGTCGTCTCTTATTTGAATTGACTGGAGATTGCTGGGGAGTCTTGATCAGAATATTCTGTCCTCTTGGGTCAGAACTTAGCCTGTACCTGGCCTTTAGCATTTGTTCATTCAGAATATACAGCATCAATGCATGAATGATGTCTATTCACCTGGAAAGTCAAAACAGAAGTTCTCACCAGAGATTTCTTTTCACACTACTGAAGCAGTAAACATGACAAAGGAATATGGACAGTATGTCTTAAAGTAAATACCCATATGATGCAGAACAAAGAGCAGTATCTATTATAATAAAATGAAAAAATGTAATTTGATGACTATGAGCATGTGTGTATGTTCATATTCAAAACCAGTGCCCAATTTTCTCTCCCTGACATCTATTGACTGCGATAAAAGCTCCAAATTCTTTCATTGGCATTCAGCTTCCACTTTGCCTCATTTGACTCCTATTTTCTAAATTAGTACATTATAAAATATAGGAAACCATTTCCTCATTTCTTTATCATTCATACAAATATTCACTAAGAAGACCAAACCACTTAGCTAGCAGGTATATATATATTATATATATATATATATATATATATATATATATTTGCACTGGAGCACACAAGTAAAACAGAGAAAAATACTGCTTTCACAGAACTTAAACTCTTGTGAAATCAAGAGGAGACAGATATTGTGGAACACATTTGACAAATATTCAAATGATGTCATAGAACCTAAGGATTGTGGGAAAATCCAGACTGCAGCACTGAGGTGAAGTAGGGGTAGCTGTTTGCAAAGGCTTCAGCTTAAGCCTTTGGCTATCAGTAAAGCCTGTTATAGTTGATCCATCCTGCAGAGATCGCTGCAGCCCATGAGCCTCTGGACAACCACCTTGCATTCCAGATCATCCAATCAGCTTTACTTCACCTCTGTTTGATATTGGAGAATAAATCCTAAACAGAAAGGTTGGGAGGAGAAGGGCAGGAAATGGTCTTTCTCTCTTTTACATAATTTTGGGGTGGTTTTATCATTTTTTAAAAAGGGTTTGACTCAGTTCTAACATTCAAATTTTTAAAGGTAAAATACCAAGACGTTTTATATGCATGTTCTTTTCCACATATAATTTTTCCATAAATATACCTTTCACTTATATTTTTCCTTCCCCAACTAATCACACATCAATATATAATAAGTTCGAATTTAGATTAGTTGATCTAGTGGTAAAAGTATTGTCAACCTTATCACTGAAATGCTTTTCAACAACACATTAGCTTTCCCAGACAGAAGCCAGCCTTCCCTCAGCCATAAATATTTCATGCCCCAGATAAACCTCCCCAGTCTCAAAGGAAAGTGAGGATTCTAAACTAATGTAAACTCAGATGCTCATAGTTCTCCTATCCTATCAAGAACACAAAGTAAACAAATGGTTTGTCTAGAAAGCATCGATTGTCTCTGTTAGTTTTCTCCAGGAAAGTCTGCCTCAGTAAGGCGTCTATGTCATCTGCAGGTCCTATCAGCAGGAAATCATGCCCAGTCATTGGTCACTCAAAAGTCTGAAAAGGGAAAGACTGAAACCAAGACTTGCATGAACCAGTGCCTCTCGTTAATATGCATGATGCCCATTAATGGGCAGCTTCTGTCTCAGAAAAGAAGAGAGGAACTGGTTGGATCTGAAAGTTTCACACGCTCTTGCATGAAGCCAGTTCTGTTTGTCTGCAGGCCACTCCATGCAGAGACCAGAAGAAACTCACTGTGCTATGGATTGTGTGGAATAGGATGGAAATATGACAGATGACTCTTGTCAACTTTCTACTGCTAAATTATTGATTGCGGTCATTTTTCTCCCCAAGTAAAATGTTTTCCTTCAGTCTTTTTTATCATGGGAATTTCTATGGACAGAACCATTATATATAATTAATCTGTTAAAAGCTAGAGTTAAGCAAAAGACTTTCTTATAGTGTAAGATTAATCCTAGCAGTAACTCTGAATTGGCACATACTATCCTTGTTTAGGATCATTTTTAAAGACAAAGTTTTATTGATTTAAACAATATGAGAGCTGTTAGGACTAGGGAAGGAAGATGTATTGTTTCTGAAGACCTTCTAAGTCTTATCAAATTTCTTCTGTAATTTAACACATGTATCATTTCCAAGAGGCTGCTACAAAAATGGTACCTGCGTGCAGGGCCCTGGCCTCCATGCTCTGTGCAGATGAGACAAGGCAGGAGAGTCCAATAAATCAGGCGGACTAGGGTGAGCGATGGACCTGTCTCTCACACAGGGATGAATGTGTGCAAACAAAACAATAAATACCCAGTGCTGTCAAAGACAGGGTGTCATCGCTGAGCACAAACCAAAAGCTGTCAGCAGAGCACAGCAGAGTCAAGAAACCCCAAAGTCCAAACATCAAGATATGCAACTAAATAGACATTAAAATTAAGTATGTTGAAAATAGAAAGTCAAGGCTTACAGGAGCAAAGTGGCTATAGAGTGCATCTATTTTGGAGCAAGCTGTCATCAGCCCAGGCTTTCATTGTTCCTTTGAATGACTGTGAGCGAACCTGATTTATTACACAGATGAGACTGACAGCAGATTGGGGAATTATTGATCTCACATGAGCCCGTT
This sequence comes from Myodes glareolus, assembly GCF_982192425.1. NCBI lineage: Eukaryota > Metazoa > Chordata > Mammalia > Rodentia > Cricetidae > Myodes > Myodes glareolus. The sequence continues at coordinate 63,015,974 of NC_142031.1, forward strand.
TTTCAAAACCTCAGCCTTGCCTGTCCAGCTCATGTAATCTAAGAACACAGATTCATAGATGAGGCAGGCTAGGCAAGATGAGGCTGATGGCCCTGCTCAACAGTTCGTACTCCCAGTTACCACTGATGGCGAAGGCCCTGAATGACCAGCTGTCACCACACCACTGCCAGCACAGCTGAGCTTCCAAACTATGGAAAATAAAACAAAATAAGACCGACTTCCAGTGTACTGAGAGGGGGGAAAAACCCAGTCCATGAAGATAAAATCTTTAACAAAATGAAACTGGACCTTAATGTTTGGCAAGCCCTTTGCCTAACACACACACAACACTGCTTAATTTTGCGAGTCACTATAACAAAGAGTAACATCTAAGATGACTAAGGGACTGATATTAATTCTAGATTCTACTTTAATTAATCTAAATGCTCATTAATTAGCAGGAGGAGTTTTCTAATTCAGACTTCATACATTGCATCTAAATGATTTCTTCTGTCCTAGTCACCCACCTCTTTGGAAAGGTTGGGGAAAAGAAATACTTTTGAAGGCAAATCATGAGGCTCCAATCCCAGTTGTTCCCAATGTCATCAGATAGGTTTTCCTGAGAGGACATGTGCGATGGACAACCCAGATCTCCTTCATCACTAATGGACTCTCTGCTTTATTGTCCACACTTTCTCTCCAAACCTCGTTTGCTGGCAAGGCTTCCTTCTCCTTCCACCCTCCCGTCTCCAAAAAACCTTTGGTAGGTAAAGAGCCCCAAAAGCTCCCATGATTTTCTCTCTCTCTTTGCTGATTTTTTCCTATATTTTATCTTTTCTCTTCGCATTGAAAATAAAATGACAGCAAAATGTTTTCTTGGTTTTTTTTTTCTTTCTTTTTTTTCCAATAAACTCCAGTACTTGGAGAGATTTAACTTGTCTACAACACAGTGTGAAGCATAAAGCTCTTTCTATTCAACCTCACCCAACTCCAGATTAAGAGAGTTCACTGAATTGATCTACCAATGCCCTGTGAAATAGAAATGAACTCAATGATTTGCCCTAACCTGATGCATTCCCTTGGGATGCTGCAAAAGTGAGTAGACTAGTATATGAAAACATAGGCAAAACAATGCAGCAAAACCAAGCAATGATGCCTAAGCTAAGTAATAGGCATGATAGCAATGTTTTATACCTGGTTTCACAAAACCAGATACCTAGTCTTTATTAAAACTTTTCATCCCAGCATTCAGGAGGCTGATGCAAGAGAGTAAAACATTCAAGACCATCCTGGAATACATAGAGAATTATAGGTCAGCCTGAGGTACAGTGAGACCCTGTCCTAGTTAAGGTTAGTATTTCTATGATGAAATGTCATCACCAAAAGCAAACTGGAGGGAAAGGATTTATTTGGCTTATACTTCCACATCATAGTCCATCACTGAAGGAAGTCAGGACAGGAACTCAGCAGAGCAGGAACCTGGAGGCAGAAGCTCATGCAGAGACTATTGAGGGGTGCTGCTTTCTGGTGTGCTCCCCATGGCTTGCTCAGCCTGCTTTCTTATAGAACCCAGGACCACCAGCCCAAGGATGGCACCAACCCACAATAGGCTGGACTGTCCTCCATCAATCACTAATTAAGAAAATACCCTAAACATGGATCTGATGGGGACATATTTTACTTAAGATTTCCTCTTTACAGTTGACTCTAGTCTATGACAAGATGACATAAAACTAGACAGCACAAATTGCATCTCAAAAAATAATTCTTAAAAGTAAAAATAATGTTCATTAATAAGCAGATGTTCACATTTACCATGGTTAAATGTCAAAATTAAAATATTTTCTACTTGTTACCTACTTGACTCATGAAGAATTAATATTTAAAAGAGGCATTTTATTACTTACAAAAATATTTAATATGTCAAATAAAAGTTCTACCTCAAAAGTGAATTATTTTTACCAACTTGAATTTACAGTATTAAATATTAACTCCTATAAGTGAATGTTTATCTGAGAAAAGTGAACATATGGACACGGCCCTTTGATTCAAACATTGTATATCAGGCATCAGCTTTAGTACCTGGAAACTATCCAAACACGTTCCTATTATCTCCTTTAGCAGCAATAATTGGTAAAACATTCAACAAACACACCACAGATAAAAGACCTTGGCGTTAATAACTAACAGGCATTCCAAAGGAGAAAAATGAAAAATAAAAAATTGTCTTGGGAGGTTACTTATTTATAGCAAGACAAACTCCAAACAAAGGAATGAGATCTAATAGTGAAGAATAAAGCTATCAAATGCTATATCTATTTTATAATTTAGGTATAGAAAAATGCCCTTCAAAACACTGACTCAGACTCCAGAATTAGTAAAGGAAATGCAGGGGTCCAAGAAAATGTGAAGAAAGACCCAAGACTCAAAGAATATACAAGAACAAAGAGTGTTTATTCACCAACATATACCAATGTATATTGTTCGCCTGTACAAAATGGCGATGACCCTGAGAGGAACGTGCAGGCTCCTTTTATGCATAGCTAAGGGAATTTCAGGAACAGTTAGGTTATCTCAAACATAATTGGCCAAGCAAGCAGCAGTTACATTAGTATATTTTTGACTGGATGAGGTTTTAGTTATTCCATCTTTGGGTATACTGGGGCAAGTTTGGGCTTGTTTCAAGGGTTACAAAAACTGTCTTTTCAATAAAAGGAGCTCAACGGGATTCAAATTGGAAAGGAAGAAATCAAACAGATGATATGATAGAATATATAAATGACCCCAAAAACTCTACCAGGGAACTCCTACAGATGATAAATACTTTCAGTAATGTAGCAGGATACAAGATTTAAAAAATCAGTAGACCTCCTATACACAAATGATAAAGAAGCTGAGAAAAAAATCAGAGAAACATCACCTTTCACAATAACCACAAATAACATAAAATATCTTGGAGTAACACTAACCAAAGAAGTGAAAGACCTATTCGATAAGAACTTTAAGTCTTTGAAGAAAGAAATTGAAGAAGATACCAGAAAATGGAAAGATCTCCCATGCTCTTGGATAGGTAAGATCAACATAATAAAAATGACAATCCTACCAAAAGCAATTTATAATTTCAATGTAATCCCCACCAAAATGCCAAAACAATTATTCATAGATCTTGAAAAAACAATAATAACATTCATATAGAAAAACAAAAAACCCAGAATAGCCAAAACAATCCTCTACAATAAAGGAACTTCCAGAGGTATCACCATCCCTGACATCAAGCTCTATTACAGATTTACAGTAATGAAAACAGCTTGGTATTGGCATAAAAACAGAGGAGTTGACCAATGGAATCAAATTGAAGACCTGGATATTAATCCACACACCTATGAACACCTGATTTTTGACAAAATTATACAATGGAAAAAAGTAAATATCTTTAACAAATGGTGCTGTCACATCATATATAATGGATATCCACATGTAGAAGAATGAAAATAGAACCATATCTATCCCCATGCACAAAACTCAAGTCCAAATGGATTAAAAACCTCAATATAAATCCGACCACACTGAACCTGATAGAAGAGAAAGTGGGAAATAGCCGTCAATGCATGGGCATAGAGGACCACTTCCTAAATATAACCCCAGTAGCACAGACACTGAGAGCAACAATAAATAAATGGGACCTCCTGAAACTGGGAAGCTTCTGTAAATCAAAGGACACAGTCAATAAGACAAAAAGGCAGCCTAGTGAATGGGAAAAGAGCTTCACCAACGTCACATCAGACAGAGGGTTGATATCCAAAATATATAAAGAATTCAAGAAATTAGACATCAAAATTCTAAATAACCCAATTTAAAAATGGGGTACAGAACTAAATAGAAAATTCTCAACAGAAGAATCTCAAATGACTGAAAGACTCTTAAGGAAATGTTCAACATCCTTAACCATCAGGGAAATACAAATCAAAACAGCTCTGAGATACCATCAGAGTGACTAAAGTCAAAAACACCAATGATAGCTTATGCTGGAGAGGATGTAGAGTAAGGGGAACACTTATCCATTGCTGATGGGAATGCAAATTTGTACAACAACTTCAGAAATCAGTACAGCAGTTTCTCAGAGAACTGGGAACCAACCTAACTCAGGATCAAGCAACACCACTCCTGGACATATACCAAAAATATACTTAATCATATTACAAAGACATTTGTTCAACTATGTTCATAGCAACATTATTTGTAATAGCCAGAACCTGAAAACAACCTAGATGCCCCTCAACCAAAGAATGGAAGAAGAGTGACACATTTACACATTAGAGTACTACTCAATGGGGGGGGGGGAACAATGACATCTTGAAATTTGCATGTAAATGGGTGGACCTAGAAAACACTGTCCTGAGTGAAGTAACCCAGACCCCCCAAAAAATGAATATGGTATGTACTCACTCATAAGTGGATACTAACTATAAATAAAGGATATTGAGCCTAGAGAAACTAAGTAATAAGGTGAACCCTGAGGAAAAATATACATAGACCTACCTGGAAAGTTGAAATGGACAAGATCACTTGACAAAATTGGGAGAACAGGGGTGGGGAGAAATCGGAGAGTAGAAGGGGATGAGAAGGAAAGAAGGGGAGGGGTGAGGAAAACTTGAGGGAATGGAATAGTTGAGGTGGAGGAAAGACAGAGATGAGAGCAAGGAAAGAGATATCTTGATTGAGGGAGCCATTGTGGGGTTAGCAAGAAACCTGGCTCTAGAGAAAGTCCCAGGAATTCACAAAGATGACCCTAGCTAAAAACCTAAGCAACAGAGGACAGGGTGCCCAAACTGACCTGGCCCTGTAGTCAGACTGATTGATATCTTAAATATGACCATAGAGCCTTCATTCAGCAACTGATGCAAACAGAGGCAGAAACCTGTATTGGAGCACTGGACTGTGCTCCCAAAGTCTAGTTGAAGAGTGGGAGGAATGAGAATATGAGCAAAGAAGTCAAGACCATGATGGGTACACCCACTGAAAGAGTCTACTTGAGCTAATGGGAGCTCGCCAACACCATCCGGACTGGGAAGGAGCAAGCATAGGACCGAACTAGTCCCCCTGAATGTGGGTGACAATTGAATGGCTGGGGCAGACTGTGGAGCCACTGGCAGTGGCACCAGGATTTATCCCTACTGCTTGTACTGGCTTTTTGGGAACCTATTATCTTTGGATGGATACCTTGCTCAACCTAGATATAGTAGTGAGGGCCTTGGACCTCCCCCAAAGCAATGTGCCTTACCCTCTCTGAGAGATTCACAGGGTCCCAGTCAGAGAAAACACAACCTGAGATGGGCCAAACGAGCTCCATCGGTTACATCTGTACACACAAATCCCATTGTCATTTGAGGAGATTTGAACTTCACAGTTCCCTTAAAAATACTTTCACTGCTACAGTGTCGTACAGTTCTGGGTTGCTAGTATTCTCATTTATCACTTTAAGGGTATTTTTCTCTTGTTTCCATGGTTTTTGATGAGAAGTCCACAGTTATTCAAATCATCCTTTTAGTATGTGATGTCATTTTTGCAGCTGCTTCAAACTATTTTCATTATTCCTAACTTAAAAGGCATTTAAGTACAGATTTCTACAAGTTTGTCCTACTTGATAGTCTCTGAGATTCTTGATTCAGCTTCGGGAAGTTTTTATCCATCGTATTTTTTTAACTTTTCTTTTCGTGACATCAGAGACATAGATGCTTGGCCAAGATTTATAGACTATTTAAGACTGAATGCTCATCTGTCAAATAAATTTAGTTCCTAGTTCAAAAGTATCTTTTTAAAAAAATCACTTTCATGTGACTTGAGTAAATTCTATCAAATGTCTGAGAAATAACTAATAATAATCCCATGTGAACTATTGCAGAACATGGAGGAAGAAGATCAACCAATTTCCTAGCACTAGAATAAAATACGTCACAGGAAATGAAAACAATAGACCAAGATCTTTCTTGAAACCAAGTTATAAACATGTTAAATCCTGGGAAACAGCGTAGATTTTGTAACATGTTCAAACTTTAACCACGAACGCAAAGTCAGTTTCAAACTTCAAAATAATAGTAGTGATCGGGGATAGAGAACGGGTACAGTGGGTGAGGACGCTTGCTGTGAAATCAAGAGAAACTGAGGTCAAGTCCCAAGCACCTGCACAAGAGCTGGGCATACCAACCCAAAACATCTTCAGTTTATTTCAGCAATACCAAGTTGAGATTTTATTTGACAATCACTGAGATTAAAGGCATGTGCCACCACTGCCTGGCAATTTTTATTAAGTTCTTGCAAAAATATAAAAAGAAATTTACTTAATCTGAAAAGAGTAGCTAAGAAAATAAATAATAACCTTCAGGAAACATTTACTATTTTCGATTCAATTCAAATACATTAAACTTCAAAACACAACTTTGAAACCTTTCCCTCTGTTGGTGGAAGGAGAACAGACTGTCTGTCAGCTATCTCAAAAACTGTGTTAGAAATCGTGGCCAATCAATGAGAAGAAGAAAGAGAAGGACAAGAAGGTGAACGAGGAGGGGAGAGAAGGAGGAAAGTGTAAAAGGAGAAGCTAGGACCCGGTGGATAGACACAAGGATTGGAAAAGAACAAACCTGCAAGTCATAGACGAATCTAGAAATCCTGAAAGAATAGACAGCTAATGTTCAATTATTCCTAATTTTTTTTGCTTTTGAGGGTGAGTACCAGGGATGTACACGCACGCACACACACACACACACACACACACAGACTGCACTCTTGGGTTCAAAGGACTGAAGGTTTATGCTGATGTTTTATATTTCTAAGGCTGGGAATTGAGCCCTGAGCCTCTCACCTCCTCGGCAGGCGCTCCACTACCATTTGCATTTGTGGTTTTTTTGGTAAGATTTCTGGCCTGATTGTTTCAAAACCACTATATGCCCTGGGTGTGGCTTCTTTGTTTGTTGTAGAACCTCCAGCTTTGCGTCTTTGGACTCTACTTTTCTGTAAGCAGATTGTCTAAGAAGCACAGATTTGTTGCAGTTGTGCAGTCTAAGTCCTGGGGTTTGCCTCTCATGAGGAACTTTCACAGTATTTTCTGGTCTGTTATAGCTTGATTTAGACTCATACTCCTACTGCAACTGATCTCTGACTATGACATGATGTTAAATAAAGGCAAAGCTTACTTTCCCTCAACTGCAAAAGAATGTTGGCCAACCAATTAATTGAAGAATGTGCTTTCCTTTCCTGGCTCTGTAACTCCACTTATGCTGCCAATTAAGGATGCCTGTCAATCAAGGATCCCTGTTCATCTAGCTCTGCCTCACACTGCTTTGCACATCTGGCCTAACTGTCTTTGTTTTCCCGAATACACTATGAGCATTATTAGAGTGGTGTGGGCTTTGTAATAACTCTTCATATCCACCTGAATAAGATGCCCAATTTTGTTCACGATTCTTCCAGCTCCCTTCCTCAGAGCTATCTTAGGTCTTCTCAGTGGTTAGTCCTTTAAATATATTTGGAAGCAGTTTGTAAGTTTCCTTACAAAATACTAGCAAAGACTGGATTTCATCTAGGGAGCAATTTGGCAGACGGGTAATAACCTCATAATTTGCCTTTCCAGTCTCTGAAGATCTATCATTCCTTATTAAACCTTTCTTAATTCATCATTGCAGAGCCACTTCCCTAAGCCATAAACTTGCTCTCTTTCTTTCACTGCCCTTGTCTTAGCTCATGGTGACATTTTTATTTGCTGTTTAATATCATTCTAAGAAAAACTGAATTCTGAAACCTTAGCAAGAATTTTCTGGCACATCTTATATTAAAGCAATGACAGGAAATGTAAACAAGAAAACAGGGAAGAATAAGAGAGAGGGGAGAGATAAAGGAGGGAAGGAAAGAAACACAGAGGGAGGGAGGAAGGGGGAGGAGCTACTCTAGGAAGCAGAAATAATCCTAACTTTTAAAATTAGTCATTAAAAGGAAAGTGTGAAGCATTTTCCCTGCTTTTTAAAATGAATCATAATTTATCGCCAGTTGATTATTGAAACTTTCTTTAGCAGAAGAATGCACAAGAAGTATAGACAAAATGGTCGTTCTGTGAGGTAGTTTTTAAAACTACCTCCAGCGAGGGTCATCAGTGGATACTAAACCTATCTGATAACGGGCTAGAGCCAGCTGTTCACGATTCTTCAGCCAACTGCACAAAGAAACACTTAACCTTTCAATGCAGAGAGCCCACCATTGTCTCCCTGCATGAGCGAGAGATGTGTCCATGAGCACGGTGCTTTATCCACTAACGTGAAGTAGCAGCTTGCAAAATTTTGGCAGAAATGACTAATTGGCCTAATTGAGCCTTTAGATCTGAGCTACACTTTGCAGAAAATGCAGGGGGTAATGAGACAAATTAAAGGATGTCACACTAAGCAAACAGATAAATTCAAGACGCAGTTACCAGGCAGGGCCATCAGTCTGGTCTCTCTAGTAATTCAGTGTCACAAGCAATACCATAGTATAAGAACTATTCTAGAACAATGAGATATAACCTAATAGTGCTGTTCAAAATATTTGCAAGTATTAACAGATATTGAGAACTGTGAGCGTTATATTGCGGCAGTAGAATACTACCTAAGAGAAAGCCCTTTTTAAATTTTTTTTTATTTTATAGCAGATGTTCCAAACTGTATAGGGGGTTGATTTTAGATAAAATGATTCTGAAAATTCGCTAAGATGCTAACCACTATTTAATTTAGCTGCTATTAGCTACTTTCTTATTGAAGGTAAAATACTAATCACTATTTAATTTAGCTGATAGTAACTACCTTCTCATTGAAGATATATGGCTGTCACTCTCCAATTCCTTCAATATCCAAATCTGGAAAGGGTTTTTACCAAACGTCAAAGTCTTACACTTAAACCAGTTTAAGGTTTTAACCTCCACCTTCTGTGTAGAGGTTAAAATCCTTCTTCAAACAAAGCCTTCTGAGGAAGCACAGTAAATCAAACTGACAGCAGTTCAACTGTTTGGGCTGAAGTATGGTGAGCCATTACAGTAAACCCCCAGACCCACAATGGAGGAACCCCAGAGCCTTCAGAAGTGCCCAATTGGACACCAGTCCCATCCAAGGGCTTTCTGGGACATTTGAGTAAGTGTTCACGGGTAGCACATGCAAAAAGAACCTGGCATAAGCAAGGAGGCCTACAGGTGCCAGGTGGCATCATTAAATCAGGGCATTCACCTTGCAGCACTGAGCCAAAGTGACTGTCCACTCTAAGCATGCCATAACCAGGCACAGAGGGAGTCTGAGAGCTTCCAGAAGCCTTTAGAGAGAAAAGCGACAGCTTTGAAATTCCGTTGACCCACACATTACAAAAAAAGCTCTGACTCGGTGAAGTGTCTTGGGTAAAACAATGCAAATTAGACAAGCTTTTTTTTGTTGTTGTTACTTACCATTTGAAACACATTACACTATAAGAAAATAGCCTACTAAATGTATGCATGTTTTAATTATGTACTGTTTACGGCATAATTAGATAGTATGCGTTTTAATTAGGTACTGTGCTTTTATTTTCTTTCTCTTGTATACTGTTGGATATGTGCGGGTGTTTATGATTTGAAAGACCTGACTTTTCCTTAATTAGTTTCCACCCATTCTGATCTTTCTCTGAAATAATAAGCTTCACCCTGTATTGTGTTCATGGAAATATGTGCAATTTTCCAAAAGACAGCAATTTTTCTAAGAAAATCATTTTGTGAACCTAATGAAATAGTGGTTTTCCTCCATGTTTTTACCTGCGGGATAAATGATTGGGTGAAGGTTCCATCAATACTTAACATCCTTATGAGTGAGAAAATAACATTTGAATTTTCAAAGAGAGCCAGTCAAACTCCTTGAGAGCACATCAGAGAATTCAGTCTTCTGGATATTTAATAATAAACATTTCTTAAAGAATTGCATTTTCAGGGCTGGAAAGACAACTCAGGGGGAAGGAACATTGCAGCCCCAACTAAGGTTCCCAGAACCCATGATAAGCCTCTTACAACTACCTGTAACTCCAGGAGATTGGATGTTCTCTTCTCCATGGATGCAAGCACGCGTGCACACTCACACACACGCGCACACACACATAAACACTAAAATAAACCTTGTGTTCTTTCCAGAATGTCAATCATCATTAAAAGATGGAAAATAAAGACTGTGCCACATCTAAAAGCAACGGCTTGCTTGGGTGCATCTAATGCGAAGCAAACAATTTTTATTGGTGGGTAAAAATCTTAATGAGACAAATTGAAGCATGAAACCAGATGTTTTCTGTCTATCTTAAATATTGAAGAGACTAGACACTGGGAAGCCACAGGAATGTCACCTAATTCTCTCAAAATGTAAAGGAAGCATCAATGGTGGTTATCTTCTCATGGCTCTCCTCCAGGCTGGCTATATCCATAGAAATGAACTGGACTTAGGTCAGACAAAACTCATAAGTCATCTCCTAATATAAGCAAGTTTCCTTGAGAGGTACGCTTGGTCTTGGACCTCACACTTAGGCATCAAGCCATCTGCTAGATAACGAAATCTCCCGTCAAGGACAAGCAGCAAACTTTTACAGCCATTCTCCAAAGAGCAGGATAAAAGCTAGGTTAGACTTTCTGACAGCCATCCAGAGACCTTGATGCCAGATTAGAGGGAAGGCCACAACAAGCCAACCTTGTAGACAAATGTATGATGACTGATTTGATTCCTGGTATGCTGTAGGCTCTTGTCATGGGCTGTCCAAAAGATACGTTATGTGTTCTGGAAATCTGTAAAGTTGCCTTACATGGAAGAGGAAGAAGCTCTTTTCAGATTTAAGTTAAAGATCTTGTGGCAAAGACACACCATTTTGGGTGTTCTGGTTAGGCCATAAATCCAGTGTTACCTTTCCTTACAAGAATTGCTGATAAGAAAATATGGAATTGAAGTAAGTCTTCTAAATGGAAAAACAATAACCAGTTAATATTGAAATCCATTGCCAATGCTAATTAGCAGAATCTCTTTCCACGAGATTTTGTGTGGTATCAGAACAAGAAGAATATCAAATTGTTCCTACCTAATGTGGTATCTAATATAGAGTAGTATATTTGTTAAATAAATAAATGAAAGATATTATTTTAGAATGCATCTTTTTACCACATAAACCAAGTAAAAACTTATGTGGAAAAAGTCTCTAAATTAATTATAAAAGGTAAATTGAGACTTCGTCAACTAGCAGGTATAGACCCATCAGAAATTATAGTGCCTTTCACTACTGATGAAATAAAAAAAAAGTTATGGGAAGACAATGAACCATGCCAAAGAGCTTGTGCTAATTTTTTGGGAGAAATTAATAGCAACTATCCCAAAAGTGATAGACTTAACCTTATAAAGAGGACTTCTTGGATTCTTCCTTGAATCATACATGATGCTCCTATAACTAGAGCCTGTACATTTTATACTGATGCTAATAAATCAGAGAAGGCAGGTCAAAAATCAGACGAATTGAGTAAGGTAGAACAAAGCCCTTATAATTCTGTCCAGAAGGCAGAATTATTTGTCATTCTTATGGTGATAAGAAATTTTAAAGAATCTCTTAATATAGTTACTGATTCACAATATGCAGAAAGAGTTATCTTGCATATTGAAGCCACTAAATTTATACCAGATAATACAAAATTGACTTCATTGTTTATCCAGGTACAAGACATGATCAGGAATAGGCTTTGTTCTATGTACATAACACACATCCGATCCCATACAGGTCTGCCAGGTCCCTAGCACAAGGTAATGCAGAAATTGATCAATTATTGATTGGAAGTGTGTTGTAGGCCTCAGAATTTCATAAAAACATCACATCAATAGCAAAGGTTTAAAGAAAGATTATTCTATTACGTGGCAACAAGCTAAGGAGATTGTAAAGAGATGCCCTACTTGCTCTTTGTATAACTAAACACTGCTACCTGCAAGGGCTAACCCAAAAGGTACTCAAAGGAATGAAATTTGGCAGATGGATGTGTTCCACTTTATAGAATTTGGAAAATTAAAATATGTACACCACACCATTGACACTTATTCAGACTTTCAGTGGGCAACTGCTTTAAGCTCAGGAAAAACTGATTCAGTAATCACACATTTATTAGAAGTTATGGTCATTATGGGCATACTTGCACAAATAAAGACAGATAATGGTCCAGCTTATGTCTCTAGGAAAATAAAACGGTTTTATGCTTATTATGATATTAAACATGTTACAGGTATACCATACAATCCTACAGGTCAAACAGTCATAGAAAGATCAAATCGAACTATAAAGAATATGTTAAACAGAAAGGGGTGGAAAAGGCCCCCAGAAATAGATTACATAATGCCTTATTAACCTTGAATTTTCTTAATGCTAATGAGAAGGGGACAACAGCAGCAGAAAGACATTGGATAATGGAAAAGTCTGCTGAACTAAATCAACCAGTTTATTTCAAGGATGTGCTGACCTCGCAATGGAAACCAGGAAATGTGCTACGTTGGGGAAGGGATTTTACTCTTGTTTCCACAGGAGAAGAAAAATTGTGAATACCATCAAAATTAATAAAGGTTCGTTTTGAGGGGGAGAAACCTCTTGGAAAAGGAAAACTGACAGCTCATCCACAATGATGTTAATCAGACAGGTGGTAAGAAAAACATATAGGATGGGGGCAGGGTTCTGTTCTTATCCTCACAGGAAAACACTCACCTTCAAAAAATTCAAGGGACCCTGGATGTTTGAATACTGACAGATGGAAAAAATTACTACCCAATATGGATCAGCAAGAAAATCAAATAGGTTCCGTAAGTAACAATGTATGTATGTTACACACACACACACATGATATATACATGTGTTTATTTATATTCATAAGTATATAGAGCTGGTTTTGGAGTTGGACTCTGACTCAGTCCCTCACTAATTCCAAGCCTGTTGTTAAGAGAAAAACCCAGAATTTCTGTCTTATGTAAAGAACCATGATATGGGACAGAAGAAAAAGAAAAGAATTATTTTAAAAATCTTTGCTTTTCTTCATATCTATCATACCTATCATTGAATATATATGTCTGTATATGTCTATATAATTAATGTTTAAGTTTTCCATGATGAACAATAAATTTTTCTGTAGTAATCTTTGAAGTTTCCAAGAAGAAGATGGGGCCCCACAACAACAACTCTACCTGGTTGATATTACGTCATGATACTGATAGCACTACTACAAGACCTGTTTTGGGTACCAGCTGCACAAGACAATTCCAACTTGGTTAGCTGAAATGGTGCACTTCTTTTACAACATTCTGGCCAGACCTGAACAAAATACTCAGAGACTATTTACAATCTTATCAGACATTGATCTTGGTATTTAACCATCATTTTACTTTCACAGGATCCCCTAGAAAGAATGTCGCCCCCATGACAGTTGGAAGCAATTATAGAGAACGACGTCCCCTCTCCCAGCAAACATTGCCCTCAGGCTTAGGGACATCATTTAGGGGTTGATTATAATTGGTATATGGTTGAGGGTTGGGGAAGGAATTTTATAAGCTCAGGGATCTTTTTTTTAAAAAAAAAAAAAGGAAAATTGGATGGGATAATAGATTGGTATTTGTGAGTTATTGTTTATGGACAATTACATTGGTATAGATTCTTGTATATTGATACTGAAAGGCCCCACCTAGTCTCCATCTTAAGATGTTTTTGTGATCAACTAGGCCAGGTAAAAACAGGATATCTGTGGTCAGCAGAAGCAGCCTTGAGAAAAACACCCAATCCTTTGTGTATCGAAACCCAAGGGGGCAGAAACTGGCTGAAACTGGCTTAATCCAGACTTACTTTTGTCCTGATTTTGACCCACCCCATATGTTAATTTGAATTGACCAATGATGTTGCTGTTGCTATGCTTCCCCGTTATGTAACCCTGAGACCCTATAAATGCTTGCTGGAAAAATACAAGGGGGCTCAGTTTCACTGGAGTACTGAGTCACCCGTTGGCGCCTTTGACAATAAAGAATCCTCTTGCTCTTTGCATCCATTGGCATGGCTTATTGAGTCTGGGGGATCCTTCCTGAACCCTAGAAATTAGGGTCTCTCAATACAAAGTTAAATTATATTAAATATTGTACGCAGGTATGCTTCTACCTCTGTTTAAAACATTGTTTATGTATTGATATATATATATATATATATATACCATATTGCAGTGTAAATTTATACCTCTGATCAAGATACTTATACATTGTTTACATTTGGAGGTCATTGTCCTCATTTATTGCACAGGTGTTTATTGTCTTAGTCTTTAAATTAGATAGGTATTAAAAATCATAGATCAATAGTTATCCATTTGTCATATTTATAGTTAGACTAATCAGGTTCTTTAGATACATAGAAATTATATTCTGTATAGACAGATAATCTTCAACCTCTTCAAAAAGCTGTAGAAAATGGCATTTAATCTAACTTAGAGTTCTGTGATAGTGAGGCACAATTGCTTCTGGCAACACCGATCTATTCCCAAGAGAATGTTGTGCACCAGAGACACTCCACTGGGAGCTTGTTTTCTTCTTGGCAGAACTGGCCTTCAGGCAAAGAAATGCCCTTACCTCAACCACTGACAAAGATACATAGTATCCGTAAATGGATAAAACAGGACTGTAGAATTCTGCCAAGACAGGGTAAGATAGTTTTGAAAAGTTATTTGCCTTTAAAAAATGGTATGTCAGTTACATTAGGCCTTAGCCAAAGTTGGTTGCTTCAACATTGCAAATGGCACTTTGGGTGATTGCCCAGGTAGCCAGTTGTCTCTGTCATTTTATTGTACATTTTGGAAGTTTCTCAATTGCACTTCCTGTTTGCTCAAGTAACATTGTTTCCCTTCTCAGATATTCAATGGAGTTAAAAATTAGACAGTTGTAGTTACCTTTCTCATGGTTTAGCCAAGCTTAATTTCAATGTAAGATTTCGACTCCTTAAAAGAGAATGTTTGATTAAACTTTGATTATGCATTCTTTGCTTAATATTGTTTATTATTTGTAGTTTTATATTTGGTATCTGTTCCTATTGTATATAGTTGTATTGGGTTTGGATCAATCCAATCTTGTTTAGATAAAAGGGAGAGATGATGGGGAAGCTCTGATAACCAATCACACCCAGTTAAGGTGTGGCTATCTGGAACCAAGAAAAAAACACTGAGAGGGACCAGGTGTGTGCTCTCTCTGCGTGATTCCCACCAGACACAGAGGAAGTTGGACTCCCCATTCTCGTGCTGTGAGTTTCCATTGTAACCATTAAAAATATCATTTTTCTTCTTAAGCTGGCCTGGTTATTTCCCATATTGAACTTGTTTGCAACAAATAAGAGTGAGAAAAAAAGGTGGAATAAAAATTGTATCATTCTTTTGTTATGGTAAATCCATTTGGTAACTTCAATAATTAGAACAAACTCTTTGGTGCAAAGAGAAAAATCTATGTCCCTCCTTGGAATTCTTTCACACCATTAGATTTTTCCTTACAACTTTTAAACCATCTAGCAGACACATATAGGGGAAAAAAATCTGTTTGAAAATGACAAGTAAAAGATGTTTTATAAACTCCAGATGGAATTTGGTCTTTACTCCTATCAAATATGTAAAGACACCCAGGCACCATGGTGGATATCTAGCAAGGCAATTCTGACTTTGTGGGGTGAGACCGACTGTGTTTCCTTCCCTGGGTTTCACTAGGAAAGTACAGTGCTTCTGTTACTAAGGGAAAGCAAGGGAGGGAAGATGGGTGGTTAGCGTTCTTTATGAAGAACAAGGCAGTAGTGCCATGGAATCTTGCTATGAATTCCACTTAGCTCCACAGTTCTTGTGATCATTGCCAAGGTATTCAGACAAGCCACACAGAAGGCAGCCTAGAAAATGGGTGGAATCTATGGCAAAACACCATAAGGCATCCTCCACAGTGGGCATGTGCATTAGCCACAGGTACCTGACTAGGTGACTTTTCTCTTATTAGGATCATACCCTGACCAAAGCATCTTCAGTGTGGGCGGGTTTGTTTGGGTTCACCATCCTGGGGAATAGTCTGTCTGGCAGCAGATGCTTGAGGCAACCATGCACACCAAGTCTTGTCAGGAAGGAGAAGAATGTGAGTGTGTGTGTGCTCTGCTCTCTTCTTGGTTTTTATACAAACCAGGATCCCAGACTAGGGAATCATACCACCCACATTGACCAGGCCTTCTTATCTTAATTAACTCAATCAAGATGATTTCCCACAAGCACGACCAGAGGGCCATCTGCTAGGTGATTCTAGCTTTTGCCAAGATGACAATTGACAATGATTTTCACAGGACCAGGGGAGAGAAACATCTCAGAGTGAGAATGAACAATGGTCAAAAGGACTGTTACACCAACCTAAATATTTACACCGGCTTCATGCTACTTCTCAACACTTCTAGACTAGACAGCTTTCCTAGGTTTACCTGTTCAGGTCACTGACAGGCCCATTTTAATTATCTGTGAGGGGAAGGGCGTTGGTATGTCTTTACTTATAACAGAAAGATTCCTGTGAGAGCCAGCTTATAATCTCTCTGGATGTGCAGAAAACCATGCTTCCACCCAGGACCAAGAGTACCCCTCAAACCCCATTATCTTCATGAGTAATTAAGTCCTGCAGTTTCATTTTCTAAAGAAGCATTTGGTTATGATAGAGAGGTTTGTTCCCACTGATCTTTAAGTCTGCTGAAACCAAACTACCTAAGATAATTCATATTCAATATCATAATGTGGGAGTCCCCTCTGTGTGTTGATTGTATTAGTTAATGAATAAAGAAACTGCCTTGGCCTGATAAGGCAGAACTTAAGGAGGCAGAGAAGACACAACTGAATTCTGGGAGGAAGAAAGCAGAGTTGGAGAGACACCATGGATCTGCCAGAGACAGACACTGGGAATTATACCCAATAAGCCACTGCCACGTGGCAATACACAGATTAATAGAAATGGGTTAAATTAAGATGTAAGAGTTAGCCAATAAGAAACTAGAGCTAATGGGCAAAACAATGATTTAATTAATACAGTTTCTGTGTGGTTATTTCAGCGCTAAGCTAGCCAGGCAGCCAGGATGGACAAGCAACTCCTCCTTGCAACAATATCACATGTTAAGCTAACCATGCATAGAACTGAGATAAGGGCCTAACCCAAGAGAAAGATCAGGACTCATCTAACTCAAAGGCACGCCAGTAGCTGGAGAGATGGCCCATTGATTGAGTGTGAGTATGGCCCCTGCACATGACTTCAGTTTGTTTCCAGAATCCACATTGGTTGGCTCACAAGTGCCTGCTATGTTCTCAGCACCAGGAGGTCCCGACACCTCTGGCCTCCTCTGGCACCTGCACTCCCATGAAATACTCACACACAGACACATACAAGTACACATATGTTTTAATAGGAGCTGGAGGCTGCTTCCCACCACCTGGCTAGTTTTAACCAAAATAATTACATGGAAACTGTATTCATTTAAACACTGACTGGCCCATTAGTTCTAGCCTCTTTTTGTCTAACTCTCACATCTTGATTTCAATCCCTTTCTAATAATCTGTATGTCACCACGAGGTCATGCCTTACCGGGAAAGATTCAGCATGTCTGACCTGGCAGCTTCATTGTGGGCGGCTCTCTGACACTGCCTCCTTTCTCCCAGCATTCTGTTCTGTCTATTCCACCTATCTAAGCTGCTGTCCTATCAAAAGACCAAGGCAGTCTCTTTATTTAACCAATGAAAGCAACACATAGAAAGAAGACCCTTCTACACCACACATAATTTAAAATAGTAATAAAAGTCAATCTTTAAAAAGATGCTTCCACACAGGTGATACCCTTTCTTACTCAACCAATTACAAATTCCTATTTCACATAATTCTTTAACTTATTCTGTCCAACTTTTAACCAAGTCTGTTCTTTAATCGTCTGTTCACCCAGACGTTTTCTATTTCAATATTCACTATTTTTTTCTCCACTCAATTTATCTCATTTTCTGCTTTAAAACATAACACATAAACATTTTCTCTTTAAGAAACAAACGAATGCATGCCGCTATCCTGCCCTTGAAATCATCCCATTCTTTAATGACCCTTACCTTAAAAGCTGCTAATGGAATCTGAATTTTCTTTCTTCTTGTTTTTGCACCATTGATAGATCAAAATGTGAGACAAATTCTTTTGTCCAAGGGGAAATTCATATCAATCTAGGCACTAAGCCAATTGCCTAGTACCTAGTATAGAGTGCATTTATCCAAAAATCATTTACAAAATTATTGAAGTCAAGAACATATAGTGCCTATCCCAAGTTGTCACTTATATTCTCATGATCCTGGTCTATCACCTCCCCATCAAAAACAATTGCAATGAATCCCACTTGGCCAACTGCCTTTCCCTGAGTGTGCTCCAGATTGCCCTGCTTATGGGATATTATTTATTCCTCTCTCCTTACCCAGAAGATCATCTTATACTTCACTTTACATTGAAGACTGAGAAGATAGCTCGGTAATTAAAGGGTTTGCTGTGCTAGCTTGAGGATCAGAGCTCGGATCCCAGCACCCACTGGGCAGCCATCTGTAACCCTAGAGCTCAAAAGTCAGAGACAGAAGATTCTCGGGGCGATCTAGACAGCAAGACTGGCTGAATCAGTGAATTTTAGGTTCAAGTGAGAAACACTGATTCCATTAAGAAAAATACCCAAAGTCAATCTTTGACCTCTATACGCAGACTCACACATAAAACAAACAAACAAAAAAAAAAAAACAAAGTTGATTGCACCTCCAGGGTGGCCTCCTTCAGAAGATCTTGTTGATGGCCTTACTCAAAGGAGGTACCATCTTCCTTCCAATTCTTGTGACACTGAACTTTCCAGGCACTTTTCAAATTATTTGCATTGTTTAATTACTCAGAGATTCAGAAAATCACATAAACCCGTCCTCATGAATTATATTAACGTGAACATCACTCAAGTTACAAGAAAATCTCTTCCAGTTTTCCTATCCTTATAACCTTTCTCCTGCTGCAAGTTAACTTTTTTTCTGCCTGGATCGCTTTCCCCATCCTCTTTCCCATTGCTGGTTTGAGTACCTGTGCGTGCCTGCCTTACAAAGAGCAGAAGGACTTCAAAGTCTTCCCCCTAATGTCTGTGTGGCACTGCAGCCCTAAGACGTTTTATTCTTCTCTAATGTGCTACAAAGGAAATAAATAACGGGACCTGACAGAGAGTAGCTGCCTGGAAGGCATGTGGGGAATGACTTGGTTACTTTAAGAGAATATTCCAGCAAGATTTCTAAGGATATTATATTTCGTCTAAATTATGAAAGAGCAAAAGAAGGAGGAGGAGAAAAGGCTAGAGGAAAAATGTCACAAGTCACACAAAAAGAGGGGCCTCTCCAGTTGGACTGGGACTGAACGAGGAGGTGATCTAACCAGATTCTAGGAATTTGGCCGGATTCTCTGACTGTGGCTGGCCCGAAGTCTTTCTGAAAAGCCATTGACTATGATACTGGGAACTGTTTCCTCTGCATATACTGGATTTTGGGGATCCAGTCTGTTTGGACACTCACCTTCCTGGACCTGGAGGGAGGGGGAGGGAACTGGAACTTCCCACAGGGCAGGAAACCCTGACTGCCCTAAGGGATGAAGAGGGAGGAGGAGAGGGAATGGGGGGAGTGGGAGGGTGTTGGGAAGAGGGGCGGAAATGAAAACTTTTATAATTTAATAAAATTTACTTAAAAAAGGGGGGGCCTCTGAGGTTGGAAAGAGTATGTCACACTCAGGTGAGACAAAGGAGGTTACTTTTGCCATTGAGCAGAACTCCAAAGTCCAATGCTATCTTAGAAGTGGGATATATTATAAGGGGGAGCCTTCCAGGCATTTAACCCTGGGTACTCACATGTTTTGTGTCATATTGTTAAAAACACTCTTCATGGAAGTGCTGGCCACACTTCTGTGATAGCCACTGTGCAGGCTCCTAGGGCACAGGCTCCACAGCTCTGCCTGCTGTAATACCGGCTGTGCAGTTTCCTCCGGGCACTGGCTCAGCAGCTCTGCCTGCCACTCAGTGTTTCTTCCCCAAAGCCCAACCTTTACATCTCACTGATGAACCAAGAACCATGTCTCTTCCTCAGTACCTGACTCAGTTTCCTCACTTCCATCATCTCCTGGGCATTCTGACATGTCCTTTTGCACCCACCAAGTACAGGCTTGTCTGTGGCCGGAGTTTCCTCCCCATCTCCACCAATGCCACCCGAGATCAGTACATTTACCAAACTCAGTCCTCAACTACCAAAAGAGACGGAAATAGGTGTGCTCCTTTCAGATTTCCAGCCATCTTCCTCAGTCTTCAGATGATTGCATGATGTCATCCCCATTTCACGCTCTGTGCCTTTCCGATATGTTCAAATTCTCGAGGAGTACTTAAGAGTCACCTTAAACTTAAGCCTTATTTTTAGTATTCTGCTGATCAAATCCTCCTTTTAGCTATTTTTTTAATTTTTTTTCCATTCCTAAAAATATATTCCTCCCTTCATTCTGTTCATCAAAATTCCAGATCAAAGCTTAGGTTATGTGGCAATCCTTCTGTGAAGGTGTAACTGGACATCCCAAACCAGAGTCGGCTCCCCTCCTCTCCATGGTTATTTTGTCCTTGTCAGTCAGCTGTCTCCCGCCAGCTTCCATCTTGCAGCATCACCTCTGCTTCCATGCACACAGATTTTTTTTCTTCTCAAATAAGGGAAAGCTTATGTCTCTGCTTATAAGCATAGAGAGATGCCCAGCACATATAGAGAGATGCAACTGATCATGTGTGGAATAAAATTATAGATAAAGTACTATTAGTTCATGTCTGACAAGATACAGGTTTAAAGACCATAAAGTAATGCACAAATCCAGCCTGTTTACATCAATTCATGCAAATGTTTCAGGGAGCGTATTTAAGCAATAAATTCTAAAGTTTTCATTTTGTTTCTTGAAGAAGGGAGCTTTTCATGTCCTCTTTTTACGCTGGCTGCAAAGCTTCATGGGGACTGAATTTTTGATCAAAATTAATTGTTAATCCCACTCCAGTCTTCAGTGTCCACCTAAAATCACAAACCAAGATTTGAATTAGCAAATATGCAACTATCTCGAGCCCTCTATGAAATCAACTTTCAAGCAAAGTACAACCAAGGGGGACTTTATGAACAAACACTGTCTGTGCGTCTCCAAAACAAAGTGGTGTGAGGAAGCGGCCAGCTCTTTAATGCCTTTCCTCTAGAACTAAAAGAGTTGCAATCTAGAGACTCCAAATACTTGTGGAATGAATGCCATCAAGTAGTTTTAAAAAAAAAGAGGAAGATAAGAAAATTTCTTTTAGATTTGGTAACACAAGTTTTCCCAGACATTGTCACTAGCATATAAGCTCACCCAGCTCCATTTGTGTCTCTGTAGTAGATCCTGTCTGCCTTGGATGTGACTGAAACTGTCAAGTACAGTGTGAAGGAAGGAGGTGACGCCCGCCAGGCCTGTCTCCATCCAGCACCTGCCCTAGAAGGTGGGCAATTTCACCCTAAGCTCATCATAGTCACATCTGAGGTTCTTATCTCCTCGAAGAATCCAGGTGTGATACAAATCAGTTCGAAAGGAGGAAAGGCTGAATATTGACTGTCCTCACTGAATAGATGCTTTGGTCTATTCAAATTCTGTGTCGTTAAATGCATGAGAAAAGTCACCTAGTGGAGGGAGCAACCAGTTTTTGACCATCAGAGGAAACACATTTGATGAACGGTTTGCTTTGTAGGATCTTTTATTTCTGGTGCCATCTATGTTTTACATCAACAGCAATTTTTTTTAAACTTTCTTTTTATTTATTCTTTGTGTCTCTCACATCCCAATCCCACCCATCTCCCATTCCCTTTCACCCACCTCTGCCCCTGAAACCTCCCTCCTCCCAAATAAAACAAAATAAAATTTAAGAGAAAAGTGGAGGAGGGAAAACCTCCTCACGGAAGCTGCAGCGAGTCGCGCAGTAAACCCTTTATCCGTGCATCTTTACGTGCAGGCATTCATCACAAAGAATCACTGGTTTGGTTTGCGGTCCCTGGTCTCTTCTACACTGTCAGTACTGGGCCCTCACTGGGACTCTTCTTGGGCATCCTGTTGCTGTCCTGTGGCATGGAGGGTCCTGCAGTCCTGGGTCTGCAGGACTCAGGACTCTCCCCCCCACCCACCCACTGCCACACGCTCAAACAGATGGGGTGAATGTTGGGGTGAGCCAACACTTAACCCTGGTTCTGGACCTGGGTAATTGCAGGGTTGGTCAGCCTGCCAGCTCTCTCCCCCGTCTTCACCACTAGGGTGAGCTCTCCTGCATCGCCCTTGCTAGCTCACCCCTTGAAGTGAAGAGCAAGGGGGCAGGGCCAGTTCTCCTGCTTTCACATCCTCAGGGTCAGCTGTCTCACACCTTACACCCTCGGGGCCAGCTCTACTGTGTTGCCCAGGTGAGGCTTAGGGACCACTCTCCTGAGTGCTGCATCTAATGAGGGCAGGAACAGCTCTCCTGTTCTTCTGATCTCAGGGTCAGTTTTCCCACCTGCCCCAGGTGTTAACGGGCAGGGAGGATGGGTTGAGGGAGGGCATCTCTCTCCCACCCATGCCACCACATGACAGACGAGTCATGGGGACAGATCTTCCATGCTCACAACTTTGGAGCTGGCTCACCCACACCTCCACCAACAGGGTTGGCTCTATAGTGTTACCTGGGTGAGGTGCAAGGCCTGCTCTCCCAATACCAATGGTCTTTTTTAAAAGGAAAAGCAATCTCGTTTTCAGATACTTTATTTCTCTTCATAATACTTAACTTTAATGTTGTTAATTGTCTTCAAGTATTTTCTTGTGAGTGCACATGTGTCCATGTATGGCTGCATGCATATGTGTGTTAGTGAGTTTTGGACCTATGGCATCACACACGGTGCACAAATGTTCTACCAATGAGCTGCCTTCCCAGTCCCTTTTTACTTTGAGACAGTTTCACTATGTTACCAAGGGTCACCTTGAACTCACTCTGTAGTCTAAGCAGGCATTGAATTTGTGATCCTCCTGCCTCATCTGCCTGAGATTACAGGTCCATAACACCCGACCCTTCAGTTTTCAAGGATTTTGGCACTATCGCCTAAAAGAACCTCCAAAAGTAAGAAAATTCAATAGAAAACAATGCAATGGAAAAATATAATTAAAATACTTAGAATTAACATTATTTTCATTATATTTTTTAGAATTTCATATATGACTTCATTACATTTACCTCATTTCTACTTCTCTTCTTCTTCTAACTCATCCCTCCTGAAGTCACACCTTTTTGGATTCATAACCTCTTCTTCTATAGTTATTATTGTGCCATATGATATTTATGATGTTGTATATAATAGTGTATCATTATATAGACACATATATACATATATGTACATATATAACCTATTGGTGTTGCTCATATGTACATGTGATCCAGTTGGTGATGCTCATCTGTACACCTGCTTAGGATGAGCACTTGTGATTAGATAACTTATCAGAAACCTTCTCCCTGAAGAAAACGGATTCTCGCTCCTTCAGCAGCCATTGACTGTGGTTTTTTGTTCTATGTTATTTGTGGAGTCAATTCCTCATCTTTATAGTTTCTCATTTAACCTGGAGAATACATAGAATCCAGAAAGGGGACAAGGAGTTTAGTGCCATTCCTTTAGTGAATGAAGAGAAATTAGTGAAAAGGTCTAAAGAGGAAAGAATGATTGGGAGGCAGAAAAGATGAGAGCAAATACACGCAGTTCCTCGGTTGGTTTATGGAGAATAGACCTGGTAACAAATTTGCTCAGAGCAAATACACGCAGTTCCTCGGTTGGTTTATGGAGAATAGACCTGGTAACAAATTGCTCAGACTTCTGGGTTAGTGGACGCTAGGTCGACACACCTGCATCTCTTTCAATAATCAAGCAGCTGGTTTTAGTACAATGTGTACATGGTATAATTCATGCTCAAAAGAGTTGCCTCCCCAAGAACTCAAAACTTGTGTTCCCCTTTGTCCTCTGAAAATGCAAAATCAGAACATGGTGCCCATGGCAAATTCTTGGCAGATTTAAAATATTAAAAATCTCATGAAAAACAAATTGAACCCTGTTGTGAGATACACTGAAAGAGAATTATTAAAAAGAAAAAAAGACAAAAAAAACCTCCTTGAAGCAGTTCTGTTCATGAATAAGGGAGACATTTTCATAAGGAGTATTGACTAGGGACATCCCTGTCCCTTTTCAGCACTTCTATCAAGAATATTGGAACTTCAAGTAAAACTTTATTGTCCATGACTTCTTGTAAACAGCTTTATTGGGTTATATATCTGCATAATTCCAGCATCTACTCACTCTGAATTTAAAATCCAATGGATCCCAACAATCAACTGAGTTAAAAATGCAATGAATCTTGATAATAAACCACAACCACAGGTCAATTATAGATATTTTCACCCCTCTAATCAGATCTCTGTTTGTCTGAAGTTATATTCTATCCTCTCCTATCTCATGCAGTTCCTAAGCTACTTTCTGTTTCTATAAATGGAATCATATAATAAATATGGACTCTTAAATCTGGGGCTTTCTCTTTGTTTGTTGTATGCACACATACGCGTGCCTGTAGTGTATATGTCTAATATATGCTCACATGTGTGTACACATGCTCACAGCTATATATGCAGACACAAAGGTCAGAAGATGACATTGGGCCCTGCTCTATAATTTTCTGCCTTATTCTCAAGACAAGGTCTCTCTGAATTTGGAGACAGGTTGGTGAAAGCTCATGATTCTTCTGTCTTCATCTCTCCCAGCACTGGGGTTCTAAGCACACTCAGTCAAACCAAGTTGGTTTTTGTTTTTTTGTTGTTTTGTTTTGTTTTTGAAATTGCCAGAATCCAAACTCAGTTTCTTATGCTTGCACAACAAGAGATCTTATCAACTGAGGCTCCTCTTCCATACCTCATGTTGTTTGTTTGGAAACTCATGCATGAAGTGGCCTGTGGGCAATTCATTCCTTTTTGTTGCTGTATATTATTCTACTGTATGATACCCCATTTTGCCTACCCATATAAACTGGTTGTTTGCTTTCTGACTTCGAGACTGTTGCTACTATGAACATTCATTCACTCACAAGACTGAAGGTCAGGTGTTCTTAGTCTTCTCACGTCAATACATAAAGTCAAGTGTGGGGTCGTGTGCTCACCATGTTTTACTTTTGGGGGAACTGCCAAACCTTTTTCTAAGGAGACTGCACCATTTTTTTGTTCCCCAAGCACATTTTCCACCTTTTACAAAACACTCGTTCTTCTCTGTCTAGTTTGCCAGGAACATTCCAATGAGTGTGAAATGAGAGCTCATTATGGTTTGCATTTGTGTCTCCTGGCAACTAATGATGTCAGGAAGCTCTCGCTGTTCTGGCGTTTCAACCCCTTCCTTTACAGACTGGAAGAGAAACAGCTAAGGAGTGATCTGAGCATTCTAAACATCTAAGAAGATAGCTTTAAAAAAAGTGATTTACTGTAATTCTTAAATTTAATCACAGACATAGACTGCGTCCTTTGGGTCCTTAGACAATACTTCAATTTCTGTAAGAAGCAAAATGTTTCAAGGTTATATAGCCCTCCCTCCCTAATATATTAAACCTCTTGTAAGTGGAAAACAACATGTGTTTCTGTCGCCACATTCTGAAAATTTTTCATTTACAATTCGTATTAGATATTGTGAATAAGTGAAGGAATAAATAAAAGAATGGATGAATAAATTAATGTTGATAAATGTTAAAAGCATAATATGTATCTAAGGCAAATGCAACAGGACTGTAAAGATCTTCCACAAAATAGCATGTAGAATTCTATTAAATCCCTTCCACCAACAGGCGAAATGAGTCGTTTCCTCTTGTTCTGAAACTGAATGAATGCCCACTCCTGTCCCCAAGGTGAAATCTTCATTGTGCTCCATTCTGTCTCATCAACATTGTCTTCCCTGCCTCCAGGTCCCTCTCACTCATGCTCATGGGTAAAGACCTGCAATCATCCCCTCTTTTTCAACCTCCTCTGCCCTGTATTCTTTATTCTTATTTTCCTTAGCTTTAATAATGTCTAAGGTGTACTATATTCTTTATTGTTTTATTGTTTTTATTGAGCTACATATTTTTCTTCGCTCCCCTCCCTTCCTTTCCCCTCCCCTTCTACCCTCTCCCATGATCTCCAGGCTCCTAATTTACTCAGGATAACTTGTCTTTTTACACATACCACATAGTTTAGATTAATGTATGCCTCTCTTAGGACACTCTTTGTTGTCTAGGTTCTCTGGGATTGTGAATTATAGGCTGGTTTTTCTTTGTTTTATCTCTAAAGGCCACTTATGAGTGAGTACATATGATATTTGTCTTTCTGGGCCTGGGTTACCTCACTCAATATGATGTTTTCTAGATCCATCCATTTACCTGCAAATTTCAAGATGTCATTATTGTCTTCTGCTGTTTAGTAAGTACTCAATTGTGTAAATGTACCACATTTTCCTTATCCATTCTTTGGCCGAGGGGCATTTAGGTTGTTTCCAGGGTTCTGGCTATGACAAATACTGCTGCTATAAATATAGTTGAGCACATGTCCTTGTGGTACAAATGAGCGTCCTTTGGGTATATACCCAAAAGTGGTATTGTTGGGTCTTGAGGTAGGTTGTTTCCTAATTTTCTGAGAAATTGCCATACTGATATCCAAAGGGGCTGTACCAGCTTGCACTCCCACCAGCAATGCAGAAGTGTTTCCCTTATTCCACATCCTCTCCAGCATAAGTTGTCATCTGTGTTTTTTATCTTGACCATTCTCACAGGTGTGAGATGAAATCTCAGGGTTATTTTGATTTGCATTTCCCTGATGTGCCCTATATTCTTAGACACAGTCCATGGTACTTTGCCTGCCTTGGGCTCTGTCACATATTAAGTGTATCTTTTGGAGCAGGTAAGGATGTACAGAATGATAGGTTGTCCAGCCCCAGAGGAAAGGCTTCCTTTTATGCTCAAATCAGCAACGTGTTCAGTTAATTAGCTTCAGACTTCATACATGTGATTCTGGCTTGCAAGCCTTTTTTCAGTCTAGGGCGAGGTGCAGAAAGTAGTTCAAGAGCAACCACATACGTAGTTAATTGCCCCTTGCTTGAGCAGAAAATATGAAGACTTTCTAGCATGTTCCCTTCCTCAGAATCACTCACGCTACTGAGGATCTCCCAGATCTTCCCCATTTTTATTTTTAGTTTCCCTTTAGAGCCACTACTTGGATGAAAAGTAAACTAAGAACCCTTGACACTGAGAGAAGTCTGGTGTTTTCTGTGATTGGTAAACTGAGGCTCAAATGATGCAGGAAGCCTGCCAATCCCTGGAGATGATTCTGTTCTTGAACAAGGCAATCTGGACTCAAGGATGACTCACGCAGCCTGTTCACAGGCACTCTCACAAATATTCACACGGATTAATGCATCACCTCCCACTTGGCATGCGTTTACAATTTGTTAAGAGCAGTTGCAAATTAGATTGTGGCAGCAGATCTGTCTGTGTGGAATACCATGCACTCCCCAACTTCTGGAGAGTGTAATGCTTCAGACAGGCCAATGTAAATATTACATAGAGTCAGTACGCTTCTGGATTATTCTAACTCGATGGATGCATTGTAAGTAGTTTAAGAACAACCTCTAAGTCCTTTTGACAGCACACCTAATAGGTTTTGAATGTCATCAGGGATAATTTCATACTTGCCATAATCAGTGACCATTTTTCATCTTCAAATGACCTATGGATTCTGGGAACTATCAGGAGACATAAACTTGGTGGAAATTCCACTACCTCTTGTTATGTAATACTTGTAGTCGTACAATTCTATACATAGGCATATTTAAGTACCATGCAAACTTGAGGTACCATATTTTTGTAGATATTCCAGATGGTAAAAAGTCTTTAAATAATCTTTTAACCATGCCATAAACAATTTTTGCCAGTCTTCCAGAAACCCACGTGTTTTATTAGCATATGCCTCCCTGTCATATTTTAACAGCCCCTAATAATAACCAAAACACATCGCACATAAATAGCATTGATAAGCTGAGCCAAAGAATAATGTGGAGAGAAGTTGTGGGGTGGGTGTGACGACATGAGCAATGAAAGCACACTTTCTGTGTGAGCCTGACAAATCCCCTCCTCTCTCTGAGCCACTATTCCCAATCTGCCAACAGAGCTATCATGTGAAGGGTTTCCTCGAAACAGATGTAGGGTAAAAGGCCTGTATGCGAATGGTTTATTTAGAAAATGGTTTCAGTCAGGTGGTGGTGGTGGTGCAAGCCTTTAATCCCAGCATGTGGGAAGCAGAGGCTGGTTAATCTCTGAGTTCAAGGCCAGCCTGGCCTGTAGAGTGAGTTCCAGGACAGCCAGAGCTATAACCGAGAAACTTTATCTCAAAAAAAGAAAATAAGATAAAAAAGAAAAAGCAAGACAATGGTCCCAGAGAACAGAAGTGAAGGGCATGGGAACCATATGTGAAGGAGAAAAAGTTACTAGAAGGATGTGGATGTTAATGAGCTTGCTTTGGTTAACTGATGTTCAGTATCTTCTAAGAATCACCATGAAATGACTCAGAGCAGGTCTACCCAGGGGAGAAGAGAAGGGAGCACGAATGACCTTCAGAGTTAAGCATAGTCCCAGGGGTGCCAAAGTTCCCACACTTAGGTTTGCAATATCATGAGGACATGCAGGTCCACCAGCCATCTTCTCTAAGATGTCAGTGAAGCCCTGGCTCAAGAAGGATGAAGAGAAATCAGAGGCACAATACTCCTGGTCTTCCTGAAAGAAGGTAGGGCAAAATCTGCACGGGGGGCAGCAGTAAAAAGAACAAAAGTCCAATGAATTTGAACCGCTTCCCAGCAGGATCAAGATACAAGATGGTGGACCAGATGCTCCCATAACTTGCCCTCTTAATACTGTTCAGTGATGCCCCTGACTACCGTCCAATTACTTTCTCTTGTATGAATCTACATGCTTATTACTGTGATACACTGTAGCCTTCTAAGACCTAATTGTTCTCTCCATTCTAGAGATGAAGAAAGGAAGGATATAAATGTTAAGCAATTTTCCTGAAGTAGGGTTGGCCAACCTTCATAGGTTTGACATTGGGGCAGGGGGTGCATAACTCCTGGTCAGGAATGTGGAAAATCGTCTATCAATTTCCTGGGCCTCTACCCACTAGATACCAACAGCCCCTCTCCAATTCAAATTTATCAACCAAATGTCCCCTAAGATCATCCTCCAATTAAGAATCACAGACCTAAAGCCATGATTATAACAACTAGGCTAGTGCAATCTGAATACAGAGATAACTAACTGCAAAGCTCATCTGAAGTCCATAGGCATCTCCCTCTCTCAGATTAAGTCAGCTGTCTGTTTCCTAGGAATCTCAGCTCCATAGAAATTAAACAATGTTCTAAAAACCAGTTCCCAAAGAGTATGCTTGAGGGAATAAAGAAGGCTGACCTCGGGGAACTCAGGTAAGGCACGGATGTTCCAGCACAGTGGAGAGGCTAGGAAATGTGTGCAAAAACCATACAGGGTATTCAGAGTAGTTCAGAATGCTCACAAGAGACTTAGAAACCAACTGTTATCAAACCCTTAGTGACAGAAGTGGACACCGGTCAGTCCTACATGCGCATGTATGCACTAAGTCAACTACTATACAGTACACATCTGGATCGATATCTGCACACTCCATCCTCTATAAGGAAAGCCATGTGCCCTCATGTGCATCCCTAGTTCCCTAGTTCCTCACCTCTAGAAGAAAGTAGAGATCTTTGCTTCAGTCCCTTTTAGAGAACATTTTGCTTAGTCCAAAAGAAGAGAAAGAGAGAGAGAGAGAGAGAGAGAGAGAGAGAGAGAGAGAGGACAAGTGGTTTTAAGGGGAAGGAAAAAGTCAGATAAAGGAGATAAAGGAAAGAAACAGAAACAGGACCAGGTGATTTCCCCAAATTTAACGCTCACCTCCTCAGAAGAATCATCATAACTGAGGGGGTTCACTGAGAAGCTTTCCGCCTCTGAGAAAAGCCAAGGCCAGGATCTCTGAAGGAGCTTAAAGTCAAAGCATGGCATTTCATGGCAATCAAGGTGGGAAGAGATGGAGAACGTAGCTCTCAGATGCTTTTAATCCAATCAAAAAGCAATAAATTGGCATGACAAACTTTGTACCCTGTAATTAGCAGACAAGAATAGTCACACTTAACTGCCTATATAAAATGTGTTAATATCACATATTTCTAAATAATGATTTGATTATTGTTATAATGTCTTATTTAAATGATTTTTCCATTCCTTGTCAAATTTCTGAACGAGGGGCCTATGAGGTCTATCTTGCCATGGTAAACAATACTTTGTGACCATAAGAGTCAAAGTGTGATGTGCAATCCTTTATCTGAATGATACTACTGCAATGCTGAGCATTCCCAATCACAGCTGTCAAAACAGTCTTGAGCTTAATTTGATAAGCCAATTCACAAAGCATCCACACTCGTCCATATACAAAGATGACCTACTGTGTGCCAGGTATAGTATAGAAACTAGTCCTTGTGGGTAAGAACTCACTGCTCCTGTAAACAAAAAGTGACAGACGGACTGATACCTACCAAGAGGTAATCACATAAATACGCAGCTGCGGAATTCTAAAGCAAAGACACAGAGAGATGTGAGACTGAAAATGGAGCAATTTCATTTGTTCTAATGCCAGTGAATTGATATCTGCTTAAAACGCCAAGAAGCAATCTGATGGAAAGGAAGAATTAAAGCAGGAAGACAGGATGAAGTGAAGCAGTCTCCGGGGAGGAGCAGGTGTCTGTCTTGAAGCTAAGAAGATGGCAACAGAGTAGCCAAAGATAGAGCTGGTAAAGAAAGGTAAGGGGGTTTGGGTTTAAAATATTGTGAAGTCTTAAATTAAATAAAAATAATGCCACTGGAGTGGAATGGGAAATGTCTTGGTCAAGCGCACAACCCTGAAACTGTAATATGGTGTTAGGTTTCAAACGGGGTGTGTGTGTGTGTGTGTGTGTGTGTGTGTGTGTGTGTGCATGGGGCAGGAGTGTACTTGTGTGCAAGTGTATTTGGAGGCCAGAGAACAATCTCAAGTATTGCTCCTCAGGTACTGACTTCTTTCTCTCTCTCTCTCTCTCTCTCTCTCTCTCTCTCTCTCTCTCTCTCTCTCCCTTTATTCCTTCCTTCTTTCTTTCTTTTTTGGCAAGATCTTTCATTGGCCTGGAATTGATCAGATAAGCTGGACTGACATGGCAGTCAGTCAGGGGAATCCATCCATGCTTCCGTTACAAGCACTTGCTGCTATACCTCTGGGTGTAAGCGAAAGAGTGTGTGTGTGTGTGTGTGTGTGTGTGTGTGTGTGTGTGTGTGTGTGTTGCACAAGTGTGTACAGTTGAATATGAGTGTACATATCTGTAGCATCAGAAAAAATCTTTCTCTGTCACTGTCCACCTTGTTTTTAAGGAGGGTCCCTCACTGGACCGCTGGTTGGCTAGTCCATGGTCCACCTTCTGACGCCAGCCTTCCCACAAGAGGTTCCTATTGCTGCACCTGGCTTTCTACACAGGCACTAAGGATCACACTCAGGTCCTCGTGTTTACAAGGTAAGCACTTTCCACTGGGTCATCTTCCTACTCCAAACAGCAGTTTCCAGAACCAGCGTCAGAACTCTGAGATTTTTGTTAAATATACATGCACAAGCAAATCACTAGTTTCTTCCCAACCTTTGCTACTAGAATCTCTAACTGTTCAACACTCTCTGATGATTCTCATATGTGTACCAGAAGTTACAAATGACTTCTCTGCTGATTTCCAAGGGGCCTGCTGCTGCTCAAGCCTAGTCAAAGCTGTCACTACTCACAGAACACTGCTTCCTTCTATCCAACCAAAAAAAGTTCTTTTTCTCACTAAATAAAAAGAAACTATTTAGATGCAAATGTCCTAGTCCCTTTCTCCACTGTTGCCTTCCTAAGTCCAGAGAATAATGTAATAATTTCACTGGCAGCTGGAATGATCTAGTCAATCAGTGTTTTACAAATGTATTTGATTATTGCCTACAAAGCACAGTGGAATATGATTTAACTTATCTTAGAAATATCAACTTCCCATGCTACTGTAACATTGTTTGAACTATAACTAAACTTCCTGCGCTCGCCTTTCCACCAGCATTGGCCAATAGACAGGTTAAAGCCATCCATACCAACAAAGTGGTCAGTGTGGGTGTTGGGGAGGGGGCTTTATGCATAAACGAGAATGAGTTCTGAGTTAGTACAACAAAATAAGACGAAATACAAAAAGGCTAAAAACTGAGTAAAAACCAACAGAGGAGGCTTGGGGGTGACTCAGCAGGTAAAATGTTTCCTGCTGAAGCATGAGGAACTGAATGTGAATTCCAGCATTCCCATAAAAAGCTGGGTACACAGCCCATACTTGAATCCAAGTGCTGGGAAGACAGAGACAGATAGTCCCCTGGAGTTCACTGGTCAGTGCAGTAGAATCAGTAAGCCCTGGGTTCAGTGAGTGATATTGTCTCAAAGAATAAGATGGAGAGCAACTGAGAAAGATAGAACATCAACCCCCAGTCTCTGCATGCCCTGACACACACACAAGAACATGTCAGCTGTTTATTTTTTTAAAAGCAGGCACTACTGAAATTTATAAATAAGAGACTTAAGCATTATTCAATAGTCTATCTACTACATTCAACAATAACCAGGCACTCAAATACTGGATCAAATTTGAAGTCATAAAATGCAAAAACATATGTGACAAACTTAAAAGGGACTTAGGAAACAGGGCCTGAATGTCTACATCAACAATACTTGTTTTTAAATCTTCCTAGTGAGTGGAAAGGAATCCGAATCCATTTCATAAATCATCACATAGAGGTAAACAAGGAAAATCTGTTAGGTGTGATATTAATGTGTGTTGCCCTCTAAGGCACCACATCTGGATTACTGTTGCTATAATAAATTCAGTAATAATTTGTAAAATGTTCACTTAACTCAGATATTTACAAAACCACAAACTAAGGGTTTAGAGTAAATTAAAAGAGTGGAGTAAGAATTAACCTTGGCACAAGACTATTTATGATGGAGAAGAAGGATGTGACAGACTAAAGAAAAC
This sequence comes from Myodes glareolus, assembly GCF_982192425.1. NCBI lineage: Eukaryota > Metazoa > Chordata > Mammalia > Rodentia > Cricetidae > Myodes > Myodes glareolus. The sequence continues at coordinate 63,049,222 of NC_142031.1, forward strand.
TAAAATCCATTAGTGTGTGGCGTAGTGCTGAGGAAGAAATGGTACCAGCATTCCAAAGCCCACCCCGCAGACAAGTAAGCAATTTCCACACAGAATTAGCTCAAGTGTTCTATTCTGTAGCTCCCAGTGTCAGAACAAACAGAATGGTTTCCTCCTAAAAAAAGAAAAAAAGAAAGTTGAGCCCATTAATATAAAGTATCATGCACCATAAATCGCTCTCACTGGATATCCAGTGATTTTCCAAAGCTTTCATCAGCACTTGTTTCCTTACATGTTTCTTAGACTTGATGCTCTCACCGTTACAACAGACACAAATCTCTGCCCTCCTAGAATGTGCATTCAAATGAGGAAAGTTAGGTGCCTATGATGATGGGTAAGTGAAATACTTTCAGTAAAGTAAGTCCTTGGAAAGGCACAAACAGAGTCATAAGGTACCTAGCCTAGTTTGCTTTTTGTTCCTGTGATAAAGACCATGACCAAAGGCAACTTGGGAAGAAAGCTTTATTTGGCTTACAGGTTACGGTCCATCATAGAGGGAAGCCAAGGCCAGAACTGAGCTAGAGACCATGTGAGAATGCAATTTACTGGCTTGCTTCACTTCACTTGCTCATATCTCTTTCTCATACAACCAAGGCCCATCTGTCCAGGGATGGCCCTGCCCACAGTGGGCTAGGCCATCCCACAGCAATCATTAACCAAGAAAATGATTCCATAGACGTCCCACGGGACAGTCTGATGGAGGAGTCCTCTCACTGAGAGTCTCTTTCCAGGTGTGTCTAGGTTTATGACAAGGTGACAGAAACCATGGACAGTGCCACTGCAGGAATCCAGGGAGAAGACACTGGCTGTGGCGAGAGTGAGGCTTGGGAAGGCATGTTTGGAAGGTGGAACATGAACATTGGCCAAGATAATGGCAACTCCTAGGATTCAGTATGGTGTCCGCAGGCGGAATCTCCTGGAGAGGATGGGTCCTCTGTTTCCAGGGCTCGACTCCCCATGTTGGGGTGTGGGGCTGTCAAATGGCACCTTGCCAAGAGCCATGTTCAGAAGCGTGCAGATTCCCTCCTAATACAAAATTCACTTACTTTCATTTTGAATAGCTCTCCTTTGGCCCGGTTTTATACATTGGAATTGATTTTCTGATCCACTTATTTAGCTAGCATGTGTTACCCAGAGAGTTGCTAATTTGCTGTGGTTTTGTTAAAGACTGAGTTAGGCCAAACCACAGTGGACTGAGGCGATGTACATAATGGAAGAGGTTGAGAAGGTGCACATCGTGTCAGGCTGCCTTCAGGGGGGCAGCTGCCAAACAGTAGAGGAGAGGGTCAAAGGACAGGTGGGACGAATTCCTCCGTGTGAGCAGGCACTGCTCCCTGGGACCTCTGCAAATTTCCACAGTCCAAAGTTCAGTGCTTGGGAAAGCCACAGTGTTGTTGGGTTGTTTGTTTGCTTGTTTTGCTCTTTGGGGGCCCACCACCCAGCTCCCAAATAAATACACTGAGACTTATTCTTACTTAAGCCCAGCATTAGCGTGGCTTGTTTCTAGCCAGATATTCTAACTTAACTAGTTATCTCTTTAACTGTTTTTAACTAGTTTCCCTTTAACTGTGTTTTGCTCTGAGTTTTTTATCTCTCTTTATTCAATATATCTTGCTCTCCTTCTTACTCCATGACTGACTGTGTGGCTGAGTGACTGGTCCCTGGGGTCCCCTCTCCTACTTTTCTTGTTCCTTCCTCTTCCCATTTTTTCCCTAGATTTCTCCTATTTATTCTCTTTGCATGCCAGTCCTTCCTATCTTTTCTCCAGTCTTTTTATTTGCTGTTCAGCTCTTTATTAGATCAATCTGAAGTTTTAGGACTTTGCTACAGAGTTAAATGACTACAACATAAAATAATGCAATGCATCTGTATCGTTAAACAAATATTCCACAGAATAAACGTTATAACACACCTTAAACTATTACTCCACAGCACCACACAAGGTTTGAACGACACTCAAAGAGAGAAAGATTAAGAACCAGAAACTTCATAGTCATGATCCTCAGGAAAGAACATTGCCAGCATCCAAAAGTTACCTTTTACTGTTTTAGACAATCCCTACATATCCTGGATCTATACTTTTACACTGTAGTCATGGGACCATTTTAAATCTAGGTGGGTAATCTCCTCCTAACTGGCCACTAAAGTGAGTAGGACCCATGTTGTTACTCACCTCAATTAGTATGTGGTTAGTAAAAAAGAAAGTATTTTTATCATTCTTTTCTAATTTTTAAAATTGTAAATTATAAAATTTATAACAACTTCATAATTTATATGTCGCTATAAATCTAAGGCCTGAAATGGTCGGTAAATTTATTCAGCATCATAGTATGTTGAGAGTCTATTTCTGGAAAAAAAAGAGGCAAACCTAATTTTTTTAAAAGAAAACAAACTAACTTTTTTCATTATACATACCAATCCAAGTTTACACTCCCTCCTCTCCTCCCATTCCCTCCACTTGTTCCCCTCTCCCATCCACTCTTCAGAGAGGGTAAGGCACATTCAGAGGGCCTAGTTTGGTCCTATGCTGGCTCTTTCCCTGTCCAACTGGAGTTGGTGAGCTCCCATTAGCTCAGGTAAGCTGTTGCAGTGGGTGTCCCCATCATGGTCTTGACCTCTTTGCGCATATTCTCACTCCTCCCACTCTTCAATTGAACTTTGGGATCTTAGTGCTCCCATGCAAGTCTCGAGGCAAACCTAATTTTAGAGATAAAACAACTTCTAGTTTTTAAAAGAAAAAACCTTGGTAGAATTAAAGGCTATATGTGTACATGTATGTGTATGTAAAGGCTGTATTGTGTGCATGTGTAAATGATGTGTATATATCCTATGAATTGTGTATACATATAAGTATATATATCCTAAAATTTGTGTGTGTGTATATATATATATGAGATACAATTCCAGCATTAGAACTTTATGAATGAAATTAGAAGTAAAACTGCTTTACACTTCATGTGTAATGCCTGTTGGATCACCCTGCTCACATGCATCTTCCCTGACCCTCTTACGGCTGTTATTAAACCTTCCAATTATGTACACACTACACACGGTACTGAAGACAACACCAAAAGCATCTTCCAGACTCCTTCAAGATGATCATTTTTAACCATTGTGTGAGTCAAGTATTTATTCAAACTCTTATAATAGGCCAGGAACGTTGTGAGAAAAGTTTATTTATTGTCTATGACAAACTCTCTATTTCTGTTTTACACCTAAGGGAACCAAGTCACAACAAGTCTAAGTAACAGAAATGGGCACACAAATGGAGTCATAATCCAAACACAGGCTACACAGCTGTGCTTTTGTGGCTTTTTCTTTCTTACTGAGAATTTCATATATATGTACAAGTAAATATTATCTTATTTACACCCCAATCACACTCTGAGGGTGTCCTTTGAGCTCCTCCTATCAATCCAAAGTTCACACAGAAAATGATATTTAAAAATAACTAAGCAAAATAGAAACATACAATCCTAGATTAAAGGAGAAAACAACTGTGTTATCAGGGCAAACTGATTCATTTATTATTATTGATTTTATATATTATTATTTATTATTACTTTATAAATGTAGGATATATCTCAGAATCTGAGAACAAATCAGCCTTTACATTCATATACCAAACTATGTCCAAGAGGGTAATAAAGAAATATCAGAGTAAGAGCAATTCTGTATTCAATTACAACAATCACCCTCTACTGTTAGCCATAGGTCCCTATGCCATTCCTTTCAGCACACGAGCTCTCAGTTCTTAACTCTGCAATTTAGCTAGAAACAGAGGACAATAAGTACATGTGAAAACCACGGAATTGTAATAAGAATGTAGAGATTATGAGATGTTGTGAGCAGACAGAGTGGAGGGTGCTCTCCTGGACTACTGAAGGCACGGTCTAGTGGTTAAGATACACTCTGATCTCATTGCCAGTCCCAAAGTGTTCCATAGGTTGCACTGTTACTCCTGCCATCTTTAACCTTTCCAGTGTCTTGGAATTGCTGACAAAAACCTTGTATTTTGATCAGCATTTTTCACAGATATAATACCAGAACCTATGCTTCAGGATAAAGTTCTCAACAGCACATTTCTTCCTACAGATAAACTTGTCATTTATGCATTTATAAACTATTGTTACGATGTGTGAAGGCAACATCTTAGCACAGGAATACTGGAAGAACTATGTGATGAAGAGAAAACTTTAGAGATGAGTCCTTTTGTTCTAGTGTTCAGACCATAGTAGTTTTCTCAAAAGAGATACACCATGTGCAAGAACACATCAAGACTGCCATGGCTGGCAGCAAACACCTACAGAGGGTGGCTGTATTTATAAAGCTTATACTTAAGTTTTCTATGTATGGCTTCTGTGTATGTCCACGGATCCCAGGCTCATGAAAGCTGAGATATATTATATTATATTATATTCATTGTATATCTGGATGTTAACTCAATGTGATGCACAGATCAATGCTCATTATAAAAAGACAGTAGAAAGGAAAGAAGAAGAAATGTATGAAACTAATGATAGAGTTCCTCATTTCCATTCAACAAGTATTTACTCCATGCCAGCTAGTGATTAGGATTTAGAATATTACAAATTACTTACTTGACAAAAATCACATAACAAGAAAATTATTTTCCTTATCTGAAAGTGAGACTAATAAAAGAATGATGGAAAGAGCTGATGAAGTAAAATACAGAATATGCCATAAAACTTTTTACAAAACTATAGAAGTGTCCAGTAGGTTGGATAATAAATAGGCAGTAAGTTTGAAAGCAAACATAAGGACATTAGAAGTAACTTAAGAAATAAAGTTAGGGTTGGCCAGGTTCTCAGTAGGTAAAGGCAATTTCCCTTAAACCTGAAGATGCAAGTTTGATCCTCAGAGAAGCAACTAGACCTCTGACCTCAGCACACACATGCACAGTAAACAGACATGTAATTTAAAAATATTCTTAAAGTAAAATGACGAAATTTGCCTAGTTTTTGTAGGGCAGGAAGATAGAAAATAATAACTTAAAAAATTATTGAAATGAGCATTTATCTTGCATTTGTTAAATAGTTATTCTGTGCTGAAAGAGGGAGATAATGCTGAACCAAAAATCTAAAATGCTTTTTATGCAAGACCTCACAGTTGTGTCGGGGAAATGGGACTGCAAAATGCCCAATGTGAATTGAGAGTATTAAATCTCACAATACTATGAAGATACATAGCACAATGTCTCAGGACTATGACTTCACATTTCCATGTGTAAACGCCTGCAATCAGGAACATTATGAAGACTCAATAAGGAAGCATATAATAGCTGTACAAAAGAGAGAGGGGAAAGAGACTGAAAAGCAAAGATAAAAGTTTTTAAGGGCATGAACGAAGTTGCAAAGAAAAGAAGAGATACATGGAAGGAACAAGGATTTTAGAAAAGTGGGGTGCTGGTATGCTAAGTGAAAGGAATTTGTATTCATATTTCAACACATTCCCGACCAGTTTGCTAAGATATATAGGAATGTGTCAGCCATAGCTAAGAAACTCATCATAAAACAAGCTTGAAACAAGAGAAGAGAGGAGAGAAAGAGGAAAAGAACAGGAGAAATGAGTATCAAGCCTTATTTTTTCAATTGTTTTTATTGGGCTATACATTTTTGTCCACTCCCTTCCTTTTTTCTTTTCCTCCCCTCTCCCCTTCTTTTCTCTCCTGTGACCCCCACAGTCAAGATTTTCTCAGGAGTTGCTGTCTTTTTCTCCTTCCTATGTAGTTTCACGTATGTCTCTCTTGGAATCCCCTTTGTTATCTAGGTTCTCTGGGGTTGTGAATTGTAGGCTGTTTTTTGGGTTTTTTTTCTTTTTTTTTTTTTTTGCTTATGTCTAAAAGCCACTTATGAGTGAGTACATGTTATATTTGTCTTTCTGGGTCTGTGTTACCTCACTCAGAATGGCTTTTTTTTTAGACCCATCCATTTGCCTGCAAATTTCAAGATGTCATTATGTTTTACCACTGTGTAGAACTCTATTGTGTAAATGTACCACATTTTCTTTATTTATTCTTCAGTTGAGGGCATCTAGGTTGTTTCCAGGTTCTGGCTATTATGAATAATTTTGTTATGAACATAGTTGAGCATGTGTTCTTGTGGTATGCTTGAGCATCCTTTGCGTATATATTCAAAGGTGGTATTGTTGGGTCTTGAGGTATATTGTTTCCTAATTTTCTGAGAAATTGTCATACTGACATTCAAAGCAGCAACACAAGTTTGCACTCCCACCAGCAATGCAGGAGTGTTCCCATTACCCCACAACCTCTCCAGCATAAGCTGTCATCAGCGTTTTTTAATCTCGACCATTCTGATAGGATGGAATCACAGAGTTGTTTTGATTCACATTTCTCTGATGGCTAAGGATTTTAAGCATTTCCTTAAGTGTCTTTCAGCCCTTTGAGATTCCTTTACTGAAAATTCTCTGATTAGGTCTCTACCTCATTTTTTATTGGATTATTTAGTCTTTTGATGTCAAGGCACAGGAGACCACTTCTTAAATATAACCCCAATAGCAGAGACACTGAGAGCAACAACTAGTAAATGGGATCCCCTGAAACTGAGAAGCTTCTGTAAAGCAAAGGACACTGTCAATAAGACAAAACAACCATCTACAGAAAGGGAAAAGATCTTCACCAACCCCATATCGGACAGAGAACTAATCTCCAAAATATACAAAGAACTCAATAAACTTGTCTTATTTTTTTAAGGTAAACTGTTTTATTCATTGAGAATTTCATGCATATATATATATGTGTGTGTGTGTGTGTGTGATATTTATATATTTATATATATGTGTGATATTTTGCTCATATCATCCTCCCATATCATACCATCCTCGCCAGTCCTTCCCAGACCCCACTACCATCTCCCTCTCCAATTCCACAGCCTCTTCTAATAAACTAAGTCCAGTTAGTGCTCTCCTTATGTTCATGGGTACAGAGCAAGCCACTAGAACATGAGCCGTTTCTCTGGGGAAAAAATGGCTCTCCTTACCTCAATAGTTGTTGGTTGTGAAACTCCTCAGATAGGGGTGGTACTTTATGAGCCCCTCCCACACCTGGGTTTTGACTGACTTGATCTTGTCCACATCTTGTTTGTGTCTTATGCAGGCAAGCACGACCATTGTGAGCTAATGAATACAATGACCCTGACATGTCCAGATTAGTTTCCCAGCCCCCCTCCTTTATCTCTGGCTCCCACAATCCCGCCCCTTCTTGTGAACCACATAAGGAGAGAGTGTGATGCTGATGTCCTGTGGAGGGCCGAGCATGGCACAGTTACCCACCCTCTGCCCTTCCACCAGCTGTGGGTCTCTGTAAAAATTGCTATACACTGAGAAAAGAAGCTACTCTGAGAAGGACTGAGGGCTGTGCTAATTTGTGGGTATACACTATTTAGAAGGTAGTTTTATCGTATGACTACTTAGTACAATAATAGTAGCTGTTTCTCCTCTATGTTCTATGACCTACCCATCAAATCTTCTTGGTTAGGTTTCATAGCTGGCATGAGTTCCTTCTGTGGAGTAGGCCTTAAATCCAATCAAAGTAATTGGTTAACCCCGGTTAACCCCATAACTTGTGTGTCACTGCTTCACAATGAGCATGTCTCATCAGGACAGTTGTTAGTGCAGCTCCCAGTGTTCACAGATGGGGAAGAATTGATGACATTTCTCCTTCAAGGGCCTGTATAACACCTTTTAGCACTATGAAAGCTAAGCAGGAGAGAGGATATTTCCAGATCAACTCTATGCCCTCTGACTCTCGTACAATGTTTTTTCAAGTCTAAGTAAGCCCTTAGCATCTAGTTCTGGTGAGTAATCAAGAGCAATGCCTTGCTCTTCTTGTGTGTGTCAGAGTCTAAGGATCAGAGAAAGAATTTCTCAAAAGTCACACGAATGACCATAAAATGAGAGCATCCATTGTTCTTCACCAACTTTGTGATGTGTGCAATTCCAAAAACTAACTTGTCCCGAGTCCTGATATTTCAGTATACATCTTCCTTCCCCAGAAATTTAATTTGCTTTAAATTGTCTGGCCAACAGAAATAAATTAAATTCCCAAGATTAAAAAGGACATCAAAAAGTCAAATAAGGAATTTTTGCCAGAAAAGAAAGTTCATGAATAAATTCAATGACCTAGAATTCTTTATGGTTTTGTGTAAAAAAGGATGAATTTTGTCCCATTAACAATTTTATAAACTTCCAGTTAAACCAAACTAAATAGAATTCTTTGCTATCTTACCCTGATCTATAAACTTAGAGCAGCTTTTCAGATGTAACTATCATCTATTTGATATAAATCCCCCTCCCAATCAGAGGAATTCTTTGCCCTCCCCAGCACCCTGCTTGTTCTAGTCTCCATTACTTGTTAATGTGATCCACTCTTCAATTAGATAGAAACTCCACATCTTATCTACCTTTGTGACCCTCATGGTACTTAGAACAATACCTCACATACACCAAATCTGAAAGGAGCACCAAGACAGTCTCACTGAATGTGACAGCCACCATTTCACCGAGCTGACTGGTGGACAGGATTCACCTGTTTCTGTCCCTGGTCCTCCAGCACTGGGGTTACAGAGTGGTGCCACCACACTCTCATATGGGTATTAGGAGCTGAGCTTGTGTCCTCATGATTGAGCCAGTACTTTATCCACTGAGCAATCCCCCATCCTCCTGTCTGTGTATTTTATTCTACCAATAGGCCATGATTTCAAATTTGCCAATATGCAATTTATTTATGTGCCTAAATAGTTTTTGAAAATTGATTTGTACTTCAAACACAGTCTTATTTTCATTTTTCAATAGCCATTTAAAACTTTCCTTAATCTACTGTATGAGAGAGAGAAAAAACTATTAAGCACCAGAACTTTGCATTCAAGTTCAAACACATTGCTCAGTGGCGCCCAAAGACACATGGGAATGCATTGGCTGCAGCTAAGAAATCCTCCATGAATTCAGCTTTGGTCAAAAACTAGAGCAAATTGCAAAATTGAGGATTTTTTTACCCTTCTGTTTGAGTTACGTTGTCACTCATGATTAAAAAATGCAAAAAGAAACTGTAAGATACACTTTTAAATAAAGAAGACCTCAAAGTTCTACACATAATAATGTGATTATGATTAATGCCTGGCTGTAAACAACACATTAAGTGCTTCAAATGGAAAGTCCTGCATGTTTTATCACTATGAAAAAAATAAATATCATTTTAATAATTAATTTGCTTGTAGTCAAAAGACCATGACATTTGTCAGAATAATCTAACCCAAACATGTGAATATTTGAAGCCTACATTAATAAAGTAGGTATTCTGAGAAATAAATATTTAAACCATGTGATGGATACTTCTGAGATAAAGGTAAATATTTTCATTCCCATACTTTGGAGAAGGGATTTTTTTTAACTCAAGAAACTTAATGCAATTTTTTTCATTTATAACATGCAAGAGACATGAAAATCTATTTTCTAAAATGTGAACAATGCTAATTACTGGGAAGTGCTGTGCCAGGAGCTGTATTGGACACTTCACGAATACACTCTCTTAGTTCTGATCCCGTGAAGATCAACCTTCACACCACATGTCTCCAGTCATGACAAGTATCAGAGTGGCTAAAAAAGTGGATCACACTTAAGATTTTCTTCCCGGTGTACTTGAAAAGTATGAGCAGCTATCTATTACAATTTGTCTTATGTTATCAATATAGACTAGCAATCAGATTAAGAACAAGTTTCTTATCAGTTCAACAGATCTGAACAATTGGATGGATAGAGTCCTTTAAATGTTATTTTATAGAGATTTGATCAATATACTATTAGAGTTTTATACATGAGAGAATTTAGAAATCAAGTCTTTTGTTTGGTTCCATATTAACACCACACTCTCAATAAATGTTTTGCTGAAACCATAAATACAGGAGTTAAGAAAAAGAAGGTATTTTCTCTTTAAAACATTTGAAGGACAAGTTATAAGGGCTAACCTAATCTCTATTCTTTTTCATTTTTTACATCTTTTAGTAGAATTGTGAGCTTGCAGAAATAATTAACAATACGATATGTTCTTTATTGTTTATACTTCAAGTTTTTGTTTATATAGTTCCTTTTATTTCCCCCTTAAAAGCCCACATGACATTTGATCGGCTGAGTGGATAAGCAGAGGCTGTTTTAGTGACTACGGTAATAGGCCAAATGAGGAAACTTCTGGAAGTCAATGAGACAACAAGACGCGTGAAGAGAGTGGAAGGGACACCGAAGCCTCGTGGCTATCCACTTACTTTTTAATTAAAGCAGTTTATGTCTTAAATCTTTGCCAACTTAAGTTGCATACTCTCTAAGAACCAAGACAAACTATAGGGCATGCTGGTTTAAATTTTTGGCGTTCAATATTAGCATCCCTGCATTCACAGATTTCAAGGACAGCATTCCAGGTCCCTATCACGGCGCATCACGGTGTTTGTGACACAGACATCACAAGAGCAACAGACTGCAGTATTCCTTTATGCTGCTTAGCATTTTGGGTTTTTATCTACTAGAATTTCTTTTCAATCTTAGTATAGATGTTTATTTCAACATCTTAAAGCCGATCATTTCAGTCTGTGTCACATTTCCGTTCCTAAGCTTAATTCCTGCTAACAAAATAATGAAAAAACTCTGTTCTGAGACCATTTTTCAAGGCTTAATGTGTTTGAAAACACCTCTGTTCACAGGGAAGCTTCTGTTAATGTTGACCCGTGATTTCCTTTAAACACAGATTCCCTATACGGAAAATCCATAAGGAAACCATTCAGGGGATAATTTAAAGTGTACAATTGTTTTTTCTTTAAAAGACATTTCTAAAATGGTCTCAATGTAAGTCTATGTCAAGAAAAGATCCATTGCATGAAAATCCACTGCTGTGGAAGCCTTAAGTGACTACCAGGAAGTAAAAGGATGCAATCTCGGAAGGTTACAACATAGAGGATGCTTCCAGCTCTTTGATGCTCTGGGAAGGCAAGAATGCAGTGGTAATAAAAAGACCAAGGGTTGCCAGGAGTTTCAGAGGGTTGAGTATGAAGAAATAAATAAACGATATAGGGGAAAATTACAAGCAAGTAAAAGTATTTTGTTTTATAGTATAATGGTGGATATATGGATGCATGTGCTCAGGAAGCCCTATGTAACCTATACAAAACCAAAGGTGAAGCCTACTATAAATAAATAAAAGACTTCAGTTAGCAATAATATGTGATTATTAGTTCATTATGTAGCTTGAGTAGACCTATGCAGGATGTTAATAATAAAGAAACATGAAGCCATGTGCAGAAAATCTTTACTTTTGTTCTATTTTTCTGTAAACCTGAAACTAGCCTAATAAAGAAACCCGTTAACTTCTTTAAAAGTTGCGATTATAAAAATGTTATGGCCTATAAAAATGTGCTCTCATTTCTTAACAAGAGTTTTGATCTATCAAGCATTTATAGCTCTGAGACAAATTCATTTGTGGTCTATATAACTTTACTATCCTGTCTATTTATGAATTACTGGTGCTATAATATTTATTTCTTTGTAATCACTTTCAAAGTTCTTTGCATGCAGTACCCAAAGTATTCTGGATTCAATTTCACGCTATGATTTTTTATTAAATTAAATAAACTTTCCTGTTAAAAATAATTTTAATTTTAAAGTTTGAGCTATGGAGATGGCTTAACGGTTAACAGCATGTACTGCCTCTCCAGAGGACCTGAGTTCAATTCCCACCAACCACATTAGGTTGTTCACAACTACCTGTAACTCTAGCTCCAAGCCAGAGCCTTTATGGGTACCTATATTCATGTGAGCATACTTATACTTAATTAAAAATGTAATAACAGTATTTTTAAAGTATGTGTAAATCAAATTAGTATATTAATCATTATATACCTCAAAATTGAACTATTTTATATACTTTAATGTTATAAACAAATTAAAATTTTGCACCAATAAGTTTATGGTTTGTCATACTCTCCTACCAGCCACAGAAAAAGAGGGGAAATAAGAGATGGACAGAGATATTTATATAAGAATGTATATTAAAATACTGGTATAACTTGCTACTAAGATAATTTAAAGAAGGTAAGAACCAACTGGAAAACTGATCTTCCTAGCTAACAGTAAAAGTATCAATTGACTCCACACTTGGTTCTTACAAAAAAGCAGCCTCCAAATGTGTATTATTGATGCCAATCCTATGAAGCATTTTGCAACTTCTCCTGCTCATGAAAGCAGTTCCCTGCTGATGGTGGTGATGACAGCAACAATGAAGGGGTCATTCTATACATCAAGAACAATGGCGTGGATGTGTGAGATAGTGTTTTGTAGCATAAACTCTAAACAGTATGGAGAGAAACAACTTTTCAAAGTATTCATTTTTTCCTATCAATTAAAATATACAAATGTTTTCAAAAAGTTTGCTGAAAACCAATAAAAGAAAATAAGTGCCTAATGCAATCTAAGTAGGTTTTAGTCATATGAAAGGATAGTTTTACAACACACTAGAGAAAAGGAAAGTTTTACTTCGATGCTGGCCAAAATAATCAAAGAATACAGAATCAGAAAAAAAAAAGAGTTAAGATGGGTATAGAGGTTCATGCTTGTAATCTGAGCATTTGGAAGGCAGAGGTAAGAGGATCAGGGGTTAGATCTCAGCCTGGCAACATGAGACTCTCAGAATAGAGGGAAGGAAGGGATAAAGGAGGGGAGGAGGGAATCAGGGAGGGAGGGAGGGATAGAAGAAGGGAAGGGAAATAAAAGAAGGAGAGAAAAGAGTGACAACAAGCATTCCACCAGTGACATCATTTGTAGTTACTTGTCTTTTCTTCCGAAAAGAAATGTTATAAACTCCTAGACTTATAAATATAAACTCAAACATAGGAACATGAAGTAAACATTAAGTGACATAATAAGTATTGTATTTATGGGCATATAATCAGCCAATATTCTCATTACAGTGCCCTGGTTGAGTGCTTTGGAGACTACCAAGATGTTTCTAAGTCCCCGTGCACAAGCTCAGATAAAGGAAGAGGCAGCAGGAGTGAAGTAAATGCCTGGTGAATGAAATGTGGTAAGTATTCTAGTCATTCAGTGGATGCAGCAGGAAATGGTCAGGAACTTGGAGGCAGTGGGTGGGTTAAGAACAGGAAAAGATTTAAACAGGTAACTGATAAGAGTACCCAGGAGAGTAACGACTGTGGGCAAATGAGAAAACACTAGCTGGGAGAAAGTAGAACATTAGTAAGCTAGTTTAGTTGTAAGGTGATGAGGTATAGTCAGTCTCAAAGGCTGTTTTAGGTAAGGCCCTGTTATAAACGTCCAGAATAGAAAAGAAGGCATGTATTAAAAAATACAGTAGGAGGAAGAGTCCATCAACTTCCCAGTGTGCAGTGCATGTCAAGAAATAGGACTGCATGAAGAATGATGTGATTCTAGGCAACCTGAACTCATGTAAAAGAAAGAGTCAGCAGTGTGTGCCTGCAATCCCAGTCTCCCTATTCTTCAGGATTCTCCTGAATCCTCAGAAGCTCACTGATGAGCTAGTCTGACATGTGCAGCAACAAAAGGGACCTTGTCTCAAACAAGAAAGAAGATGAGAACCACACCTGAGGTTGTTGCCTGGCCCCTACACATGCACACATGCCCCCAGAAACATGTATGCTTATGCAAACACACACAGATATACACATATACATACACAAAAATAACTATGAAATATTTCTTAGAAAAACATTACAGCTGAAAGTTTTGAGTCTCAGGCAGACTTCCTGTCTCTACAGTTTCATACTTTATAATCATAAGTCATTTAATTTACAATCAAAATGGAGAAAGCAATCATGCCTAACAAGGTTTCTTAAAGAATAAATGGTCCAATATATGTAAAGACAGCAGTGAAAAACACATATCTAATAAAGAAGGTGCTTTCAAAATTATTGAGCTATTGAAATTAGAATTTGAGAAATTTTGCTGTCAAAATTCTAGAGTTGAGAGATGGAGATGGTAAAGATTTGTGCCTGACAGCCTGAGCTCAGTTCCCAGGGACCAACATGACGGAAAGACAGAGTAACTGACTTCCGAAAGCTGTCCTCTGACGTCCACACATGTGCAGCATGCACACAGAATCACTCATGAAGAACTTTTAAAAGGGAGACAGATGAACCATATGGTCCCACTCACTGAGATATGGATATTTTGTTAAAAATCATAATAAAGAATAGTTTTCTAAACTCTGATCATTTAATCTTTAAAGAACCTCATTGTGAGACACAATTACTATTTCCATTGTGAGTTAAATGACTTAGGGTCATAAATAATAAATTTTTGAAAAAGTAAAAACTCAGAATTGCTGCTTTAAGAATTAAAACAATTGGGCTTGAAATATAGCTTAGTGGTCAAGTGTTTTGTCTGGCATGTGTGAGGCCCTGGGTTCAGTCCCCAGCACCGCAAAAGCAAATTAGTTAACTAAATAAAGATGAATGTAATTTTAGTTAAAATGTCAGACTAGCTAAACTTTTTTTTAACCTTTCAAAAGTGTTTCTTTAACAGTGAAAACTACATAACACTCCTAAATTGGCCACAAACTGAGACTAGATAAATCACAGGCCTAGGGGGAACCTACACTATTACTCTCCTACAGGAAAATAGCAATAAAACAACTCCCAATGATGTATTGCTTTGCTGACAGTCACAGCATCACTCAATCATCACTAGAGAAGCTACTTCTTGCAGGAGATGGTAATTAACAAAAGAATCCACAATTGGACAGGGTGCAGAGAGTGATTTTGGATCACTTAGTCTTTTTTTTTTTACATACCAATCCCAGTTCTTCCTCCCTCCTCTCCTCTCGCTCCCTTTCCCCCTCTCTCCCACCCAACACCCTACACCTTTTCCCCACCCACTCTTCAGTGAGAGTAAGGCCTCCCCTGGGAAGTCAATTGAATCTGTGTCCCATCACCTCCTTGAGGCTGAACCAAGGTTAAGCAAGGTATCTCTCCATAGAGAACGGGATCCACAAGGTCAGCTCATGAATCAGAGTTAGTTTCTGGTCCCACTGCCATTGGCTCCATATACTGCCCAAGCCACACCATTGACACCTGTATTCAGGGGGCCTAGTTCGCTTCTATGCAGATTCCCCAGATGTTAGCTCAGAGTCACTTAGTGTTAAATGGAATGTCTTTCTCAAACCCTTCTCGAAGACTCAGGTGTCTCTGCAGAAGAAAAGGCAGGAAGATTCTGAATGCCAGCAGTGGTGAATGATTCTGAGGGAAAAGATGGTCAACACAAAACAAACTCCACGGGGTTTGTTTGTGAGTGCTTTTGGTTTTGTGTTGGTGTCTTTTGTCTTACTGGTTTTCTTTTGGGTTTTTTTTTTGTATATTTTGATTTTCTGCTTTTTGTTGTTTTGGTTTCCTGGTTTTGGAGAGAAAGAACAAGAAGTTGAGAAAGGAGAGAGATGGGAGATTAGAGTTAGGGGAAGGGAAAGAATATGAACAAATATATATTGTATGAAATAAAGATTTTTATGTGAAAAAAAAATTTTCTATTCTTAAATTTTTAAAATACTGAAATGCATAAATTGTTGAATTAAATATACTATAATAACCAACTCTACTATAAAAAGATACATATTGAAGAAAAAGGTAAGAATAAGAATGCAGTAACAAATATGTATATTTTAAGTGCAGTATCCCTACCTATGTACTTTATAACAAGATTACTATTCATAGAAGGAAACATGTAGCGGCCAAAAGCCATTAAATGGAGCATTTATCAAGTCCTCAGGAGGGGCAGAATAAGGTATAGTACTAGCTTAGCAAGCATTCCAGAAGAAGTAGGCAAGCACAAAGGTTGCCTGCAGAAGCAGCAGCAAGGCCAGTGTCTTCAGTGGAACAGACAAGGGGATAATATAGGAAGGTGGTGCTTACGAATGGGGTAGTGTACTTAGGCACCAAATTAAGAGTTTGGCTCTTAATCAAAATAAGATAAGAACTAGAAGATTACATTGTGCTGAGCTAAATTATAAAATGCTAATTTATATTACAAAGGTTCTTTCTGGATACTATGTTCAGAAAAGACAGAGGTGAGGGCCGAGGCAAGAAACTCCACACACAGAAACTCAATTCTACTGCAGTTAGTCAGGCAAGGGAGGCCAAGGTGGTAGGGCAGTTAGGGGACGGGATGGGGAGATGTCAATGATGATGCCAAGGCTCCTGCCTTGAGCAACTTAACGGAGTTCCTCCTTACTGAAAAGAGAACTTTATGAAGAGGAACTGTTTGTATACAATATACAAAAATGTAGTGATACTTCTTTTGTGTTTAACAAATAAGGTTTGCCTGAAGATCAGAGTGTGGAGTTAGTCACACTAGTTAGCCACAGAGGCCAGGAAGTGGTGGCACACACCTTTAATCCCAGCACTAGGGAGACAGAAGCAGGCAGATCTCTGTGAGTTCAAGGTTACCATAGACTAAGTGAAATTGAATCAGTCTAAAAGAGAACAGAGCTAAGTGGTGGTGGCTCACACCTTTAATCTCAACACCAGGGAGGTAGAGATGGGAAGTGATACGGCTGAACGGAGAGAGGAATATAAGGCAGGAAAGACAGGAGCTCAGAATTCAGTCTGAGGTTTGTAAAGAAGACATTCAATCTGACGATTTGTAGAGACAGGATACCCCATTCGGTCTCAGGATTTTGTAGAGATAAGAACTAGTGGCTGACTGTTCTGCTTCTCTGATCTTTCAGCTTTCATCCCCTAATATTTGACTATGGGTTTTTATTATTAAGACCAATTAGAATTCGCGCTATTAGAACTTTTAGGTAAAACAACAGGACTTCTCTTGGACTGAGACATGTGTGGGGTTCCTGTTAGATGCCAGAGTAATAAGGAAGGAAACTATGGAGTCTGGAGTTCAGGGACCCATAGAACTTTGTTTACGATTCCCGCAAATCAGCGAGTCAAAAGCATGAAGTACAGACTATGAGTTTATTCTTTAGCCCTGAGCTTGGGCAGGTGGAACAGCTCAGTAAGTATTTTTTGAAATGCTCTCCTACAGCACATGCTATGCCTTGTACAAGAACTAAAGTCTATGTAGAAAAGACAGCTTCATGTGATGGTGTTACCCAACACAGTGGGTATAATATAATTTAGTGTCCACTATATATATGTTTGCACATTATATATGTGTGTTCTAATATCTATCATATATATACATATATGTATATATATATATGTATATATATCTCCCCTAGTCCAAAAAAGACATTTTATTAGTGCAAACTCTGCCTTGAAGTAGTATATGTCTATATAAATGAAAATATATAATGTCTGAATAATTAGAGAAATTTTTCATGAGTTAATCACAGTGGCGCACACTGTATTCCTAGCATTTGACAGGCAAAAGCAAATTTGAGGCCTGCCTAGGCTAAACAGTTAGATCCTGTCTCAAACACCAAGTAAATAAAGAAAGAAGCATGAAGAAGGAACAAGAGAAAAAAAAAGAAAAAGGAGGCAAGTACTTTAAACACTCACGAGTAGTCGTTACTATGTATCAACAAATATTGATGGTTAAGCACTAACTTTTCATGCAGGCCATCCCAAATCCATAAGCATTAGCAAGCTCAATTCTTACAATTATCCAATAGGGATATCATTATTCCCTTTTAAGATAGGAGGATCTGCCCAAGGTCAAACCTTTAAGAATGCTTAGAGCCAATGTCAGTTGTTTTCTCCAGAAAAATAACTGTGCAGTAAAGGATATGCTAGATTTAGCTATCCTACAATGTATATATAGTGATTCAAAGGTCATGTGACACCACCCAAAAATACAAAAAAACTTAATCTGTCAACATGAAATGTAATCTTCAATTAACAAAAGATAAATGTTAAATGTCATAGCTGTCACATGACAAGAGAAAAATTTCATTCGTATATACTCAAATAATAGGAATACTTACTGGGAGTAGATACTGTTTTAAGCACCTGTGATATATTATGGGAGTGGGGGTGTGGGCAGGAAACAATTCTGCCTTCAAATGCTTGGATTCCAGGATTAGTGAGATGGCTAGTCAGTTAACAACACTGACTAATGGCTTTTCTAGGAGACCCACGTTAAATCCCTAGCACCTAGCTGGCTGTTCACAGTTGTCTGGACTCCAGTTCCAGGGAATCTGATGGCTTCTTCTAGTCTTCAAAGGCACTGCATGCCCTTGGTGCACAAACAGGCATTCAGAAAAAAACGTTCATCTACTCAAAAATAATGATTTTAAAAAAGCAAAGAAAAGGGCTGAGAGATGGCTCAGTGGTTAAGAGCATTGCCTCTCTTCCAAAGGTCCTGAGTTCAATTCCCAGCAACCACATGGTGGCTCACAACCATCTGTAATGAGGTCTGGTGCCCTCTTCTGGCCTGCAGGCATACATGTAGACAGAATATTGTATACATAATAAACAAAGAAATATTTAAAAAAAATTTTAAAAAGCAAAGAAAAAAAGCTTTCACTTAAAGCAGTGAGTGGGTGGAGGGATTTCAAGCAGGATGTTGGAGTTGGAAAATGTTCAGTGGAGGAAGAAATAGAGCCAAAGTTGAGGCTGAATTTTGTGGGTCTGAGAACAGTTACTGGTGATCATCTAACCCAGCAGCATTTGTATTGTGAATTGATGCATTTCAGCGTACTTTTGGATGTATTCGCAAAATATACTGAGTGAAGTAACCCTGGCCTTGTTTGCTGTTCTTGCGTTTTCTTGATACTTCTTTCTTTCTTTACCGTTTTTCTAAATATGTCAATGTTATTTACTTGTCTAGCATTTTTAAATTTTGTTTTATTCTATTGATAGTTACTTTGAAAATATGTGTATTCTTTATTTCTCTACAAATTTCAAGGACAGGAAGGAAGCTACACCTCAGAGAGTCAAGAGTTCAAGGTCAGCAGCAGCAGCTGCAGAGGGAGTTTGATACCAGCCTGAATTACAAGATATCCTATCTGAAGAAAGAGAAGGAAGGGAAGGAGAGAGGGAGGGAAGGCGGGAGGGAGGAAGGGAAGATCCTATACACCTGACAAAATGTAGAGTAGGTTAGAACACTGGTTCATTACCTTTTTATAAGCCACAGATCCTTCCAAAAAGTAGAAGTTATAAATTTTTTATAAAATTTATGAAAATTAAGATGCTGAAATGGTTAATAAGATAATAGAAATACTTTAATGTGTATATTGATCATGACAGGAAAATATCATTGAAAGTTTTCTTTTAATACTAATAAAATAATCTACACACAAAAGAACCTCTCTACATTTTATAAAGAAAGCACAAACTCTGCAAGCTGGAGAAAACACTTCTACAAAGCAAGAAATAAAACATTCCTAGACCTGCTGAGCTGTTAAAGCCCAGAAGTTTCTTCTGAGTCCTTAACAACCCATTCATTTCAGATAAGGATGGAGCTGTTTCAGCCTAGCTCTTCTTGACAAGCCGACTCTAATTGGACGGTTGCACGTCTTAAGAGGCTGTACTCTGGAAATGCCATGTGACAAATGACTGCCTGCAAAGATGACAACATAATTTACTGAAAAAAGCAAAAATTACCGACATGTTTAAAAGTCCTTATTCTAATCATGATACTAGCCACATTTACTAGGGATTTACACACCATTCACTAGTGCATTACTGTACTAAATTCTATTATATCCAGTTCTAAAACATGGGAAGTACAGGAAGACTAAGAAACCTGTGTGTGTGCGCGTATATATATTAAGACCAGTATTCCAGTCAGGAACTCTGACACAAGAACAATAAACTCAAAAACTAATTAAGATTTTAGCCAACTTGATACTGTGCTTTATGAGTGTCATTTTTCAAATAGAAGCTAAGCAATTCTGCCATGTTGTTAGTGGTTATACTTGGTTTCTAATAGGGATTATTTTTTAATAGAATACAAGTGTAATTACAGCTATGGATTACTCTGATTTTTAGTTTTATTTAACATAACACTATATCATTTTCTAAGAAATTTGAATGTTTCACAGAGCTGTTTTTCTCTCAAGATCACTTAGCTTACACACGTAGATATGATGCATTACCTTTAAGTTTTATTCCCATATATACTATATAGTATATTTGTAAGACTCAAATATAAATTAGGCTTTAGTAAATTAGTATGACTTTAACACTCCATTATACTAAAAACACTGTCATCAACCCATTCATGACATTTGTTAAACCCATTTTGTTAAATCTCACAAAAGCTAAACACCATAATTTCAAAGCTGAGAAAATCAAATATACCTATGTAAACACTGATGAAACAGAATCCTAATTTAAAGCACATATTAATAAGGTAAAAAAGTAAACACTCCAAAAAGCTGCATATCCATTTTATACTCAATTTACCATTAAGAATATATATTTTATAATAAGTAAAAATATTATTACTAGATTTTTTATAAAGTTTTTAAACTTACTGGGATGCCCAAATCAGACAAAATTATTGGGTCATGAAGATATACTATATTTGGTTATATATTAGACAGTTTTAGGAATTTTGCATAAAATGAATTTTTCATTAAAGGATTGTTTCAGAACAAAGCCAAAATTAGTAATATATTTTTTTCAAAGTATGCCTTTCCCTTTTATATTTAATGTAACAGTGACTTATGATAATTTTGCAATGGATGGAAAGTGGCTACACTAATTTCCATCAGTAGTAGGTCCTTTGCACAATGATGGCCTGTTTCATTAAGCTATGATGTTGGTAATACATCCCTTTGAAGAATAAAACATGATCCTTTTCTTATTGCTATATTCTTGATTAATTTATTGTTAACCTTTTTAAAAATATAAACATTCCAGAATACTGTGAGAAACTGTTCTTAAAAGTCAATATTTAAAAACATGTCATAAAGCCTGGTGGTGGTAGCACACTCCTTTAATCCCAGCACTTAGGAGGCAGAGGCAGGTGAATCTCTGAGTTCCAGGCCATCCTGATCTGCAGAGTGAGTTCCAGGACAGTAAAGACTGCACAGGTGTGATCAACATCCTAGCAAATATCTGCCTCTGCGGCTCTAGGACAGTGTTCAAAATTCAGAATCTCAGAGCTTGGTTGCAGTGGAAACAGAATTCTATAACACAGTCTTCAGAAGATTCACAAACACATTCAAGTCAGAGCAACACTGGCCTAAGCGACATATAAAATACCTGGAGAAGCTGGCCAGTGATGGAACATGCCTTTAATCCCAGCATTCGGGAGGCAGAGGCAGGCGGATCTCTGTGAGTTTGAAGCCAGCCTGGTCTACAAGAGCTAGTTCCAGAACAGGCTCCAAAGCTATAGAGAAAACCTGTCTTGAAAAAACCAAATTAAAAAAAAAAATACCTGGTGAACTGGCAGCTGCCACATAACATGCAGCAATGTGGATGTGTGTTCCTGACCTCTTTGTATTCTACATCAAATTAGGTTCCTAAATCCAATTGTTTCCTGTCTTTCTAGGAAGAAGCAGACTGCATTCTGACCAACATAACTCTTTAGACTCATAGATTATCAGTCCCCCGGTGATCACATGTTTTCAGGGGAGAGGAGACTGCTTCTATACTTTTAATATTTCGGGCGTCAGTTAATTTCTAAGATCAATTCACCAAAGATTGAGACAAAAGGAAAGACAAAATGAAGGAGCTGGAGATAGCATTTTTCTGATGATGTAAAGACATAAAAATATATACGAGAAATGGTGGCTCACTGAAGGCATTTGAGAAAATATATTTTTCTTGCAATGTAGCCTTTTTGGATTTAATATTGTCATGTAAATGTATTACAAGACTAATACACCTTGTTCCCTAATTTCAATCCTATCCTTATCTAAACTCATTGGTACAAGTTAGAATAAATGCTAGTCCTATTTTTGTTTTATTCTGATACTGAAAAATTCTTAGGTGTTATTGGCAATTGTTTGATTTTTCTTTGGTTGTTTTCTTTAATAGCAATTTAAAAATAAAATTATAATAGTTATATTCAAAAATCATGTCAACACCTAAAAATAATAAGTAATTGCTAGAATATTGGTTTCTGGCCTCAATCATATACCAGAGTCTCTTGTCAATGTTCCCGTAGTGCTGGGATTAAGGCATGATCCATAATACCCAGATCAGTATTAGTACATTATTTATATTCATAAAATATCTACTTGAGAGGCTCTATAAAGGTATAAAATATGAAGCAGTGGTTCTCAATCTTCCTAATGCTGCAAGCCCTTAACACAGTTCCTCATGTTGTGACTCTCAAACACAAAATTATTTCATTGCTACTTCATAACTCTAATTTTGCTGCTGTAATGAATCATAATATAGATATCTGATATGCAGGGTATCTTATGTGGAAGTCCTGTGAAAGGACCCATTCAACCCCCAAAGGAGTCACAATGCACAGGTTGGGAACCAATGGTATAGAGCATAATTTGGAGTGGCATTTCAAGAACGGTGATCCACCTGGGATGGATTCTCTTTTGTTTAGTATTTTGCTAACTAATAGTACATATGGAATGAGTCACACATTTAAAACGTGTCTTATCACTTAGACTTAGTAGTGTATTGTCATACACTACTGCAAATATTAGAACATGCTTTCAGAGGGCATTTCCAGTATTATTTTAATTTTTAGACAATTTCTAAATTGAAATTAGTAACATAGCTATTTTTAAAGTATAAAATTTTGTTCTTGTTTTCTATCAACCAAAGTATTTTCATCATGCTAAGACAATATGACAGCCATCTTTAAACATATTCTAAAAAATAACAGAAGATCTTACCTCCCTTCAGTAAATAATCATTCTTTTCTTTTTTACATTCTTCTGAAGAAAAGGCAGAACTTTTGTGGAAAGGTTTCTTATAATCTGAAAATAAACACTAACATATTATGGCCAAGCTAACTTTTATGTCACTTCAGTGACTAGCTGGTTATAGCCCTTTCTAGAGAAAGTAACTTTGCTTCACAAATGTTAACAATATTGGCAAACTGTTTTTACAAATACTGACTGATTGGCTCCAAATATTTAGAAAAATTAAATAAGAGTTTGGAGCTTTTCTTAAAATTTAAGTGACTTGTTTTCTTCCACTTCGGTTTATTGTCTAACATTTTAATGGGTCTCTGTTGGAAATAACATACATTCATGAAGCCTCTTCTATTTTATTTGTTGCCAAAAATTATATATTTTCCTTACACAGGAAAAAAAAACACTAACTTTTTATCATGAGTAAGAAATTTTAAAATAAATGGCATACCTTCCTCAGGAGTAGAATGAAGGGATTCTTCCTCTGATCTTGGACAGCAATATTCATTTGGAACTGCCTGTCTCCCATGAGTAGGGATTGTTTTCCAATTAAATAAACGTTGGTGTCTTTTATGCATGTTGGAGCCTGCTTTCAAATCAAGGGGCAAAGCAGGTGCATTTCTTTTGTTGGTTTCAACCATTTCCAAATCTTTTTCTATCTCCATTCTTGCCTCCTTAACATCATTACTTTCTCCAAAGTAATTTTCTTTCCTATTGTTCGCTTCTGCTGTACTTGGAATTTCATTTTCCTTACTAATTTCATGAAACATACAAAGCTCTTCAAGTACTAAATCAAATTTACTCTTCATCTCGAAATCCTTTGCTATTGACAGAGTTTCTGTTGATAAACATCGAGCAGCTAAGCCCTGAAAACATTTATTGTTCTCTCCACTTGAATCACTTTCAAACTGACGATCAGCATATAATGTAGAGTCATTCTCTGGATGAAAACACGCTGAATTAGCTAACTCGCCTTCTTGCAAAAAGTCTCCAGTCTCTTTTGTGTTAGCTCCACTATTTTGATTAGCAGATGTAGTTTCTCTCACATTTACGTCCTTACTCACTCTTGAAGCTACCTGCACTGAAGACATGCTTTCGATTGGGGGAGAACTATCCTCTTTTTTCTCTATGCTGATAGCTTTGTGAACTTGGAAACTACTTGAACTTTCTGTGGCCCTGACATACTTCTTCAAAATAAAATCATATATTTTCCATTCTATGTCATCTAGCAAGTTTTCCAAGCTGGACTTCTGAGTTATCACCATCTGATCACTATGTATTTTATTTTCATTAGACAATGTGCTCAGTTGCCTAGCATTAAAGATATGTTCAAATACGAACTGAAAAGTAGAATGAGGGGTCTTTTGCTTCTGCTTCCTTTCAATATCTAAATCTTGATTGTACATAGCACTTTCATAATATTTTTCACTAGTATGTCCACAGTTATTCTGTATAAATAGCATATCAGACTTCACACATGTGCTAGCAATACCAAAACTATAGTAAGTCCACTTCTCCACATTTAGGAATTGCTCAGAACAACTTGCATTCTCATAACTAGGCTCTTTTGACAAGGAAAGTCCTTTAGTGTCACCAAAATCCAGTAAAAGAAGAACATTTTCATGTGGTTTGTAAATTGGAAACCTTTTAGTTTCTATACTAAGAGAGCTGATGCTGTGTTTCTTAACCCCTTCAAGAACACGCTCCATTTTAAATAGTTTTCTTTTCTTTGCCATAGATTTTGTGTTATTTTCTAACGGTCTTGAAGAAATGAACATCCTTGTTAGATATTCAACATGGCTTTCCTTTATAATATTTTTCAAATAATTCAAATGCACTCTACATTTGAAGATGCAACCCTCTTCTGAGTCACCTCCATTTTTTATTAAAGAAACAAAGTGATTGAGCAAAGAAACTATATTGGTTTTCAGAATGATGTTATAGAGTTCTGAAATGTTATTTTGCAAAAATTTGCTCAAAATGCCACTCTTTTGAATATCAATCTGCTTTTCACATGTTAACATTTGATGGCAGGTCAAAGTACTATCATCTTTATTTCTGGATATGTATTTTTGCATAGTATAGTGCCTCAGCTGTAGTCTATTGGCATTCTCATCTTTACCATTAAACCAAACAATCTTTATTAAATTGGGGGAAGTAACTAGAGTTCCTATCATCGGAGTACTTGACTGTGGTTCATGCACATCCCTGACTTTTGCATTGTGATAGTCTCCCTTGTTTAAAAGGTCAGTCTCTAGTAACTGTGCCAAATTTGAATTTTCTCTAAGTTTTTTCATAGTTTCCCAGATAACCCTAAAATTTTTCATTATCCAACAATTTTGTCTCTTCCTTCTCAAAACAGATCTGTTAGAGTCCCAGCTTTGAGATTCTTCTTGTCTGGTAGGTAGGTCTAGATTCCTTTCTGTTCCCTCCCAGTTAGCATCTTCTGGTGTTAGAGTGGAATTCTTGCTGGAGTATCTTACATCAACCTCGATACCACCACGGTGACAGCAGTTTAAACTGATCGAGTCTATTTCTCCTTCAACAGGAAGTGACTGCTGTTGACTTTCATAATAGCCACAAAAATCATTTTCCACAAATTCAATTTTTTTATCATCCTGAAACTTTTGTTTCTTAGCATCAGGTCTATTTTGGGCCCAGAAAATGTTTGTGAAATCCCTAGCATATGCCACAACTTTGTCATTCTTTTTCTTTGCTATTTCCTTTAAATAGACAAAGGACATGTTGCTATTTAAATCTCTTGGGAACTCAGGGAAAATTATTGTGATGTTATCTCTAAAATAACCGGGTTTGGCGCTTCCCAAGCAGGCCTGGTTTTGAAGTCTTGGTATTTTTAGTATAGATGATGAAATGTTTTCTTTTTTCTCTGAGGTTATGACACTGACAACTTTACATCTGTCCTTAATGTCATGTAATGTTGACTTAGTTTCCTCAGAAAATGTAACATCTAGAAATGGGCTTCCTGGCTGTCTCACGGAATTCTTTTCTTTCAGAGTAGTTCCCTTCCCCGGGGCAGGAAGTTCTTCCGGCTCAGGTTTGACTCTTTGGATACCGGGCATGGAGGTGTTGGGTGGAACGTGACTGACTTCTGCTGGGTCACCATGGCGCACACCTAGAGCCTCCCTAACCTCCTGCAGCCCCGGTTCCTGAGACTTTCCTGGAGCCCTCCAACAACCTGCTCTTCCTGAGACTCCAGACTGCCAACAGCTCTGCGTCTGGAATGTTCTGTCCTGCCACCCCAGGTCACACCGCTGCCTCCTGCCGCCTGAGCTGCCCGGGTTCTTTGGAATGAGGAACGCTGTGAAGGGTCTGGGCGACCACTCCCAGACTTTTTCTACCTCAGACAAGCGAGGCACCACAAGCAGCGGCCACGCCGCCGCCGAAACGCCGGCAGGCTCCTCCATGCGAGGCCGCTTGCTGCTGGGTGGCGTCGCAGCGGGGTCCTCGGGAGGCCGTGTGGAGGGGACAGGCCGGGCAGGGCCTGCAGGCCACGCGGGACGCGACAGGGACATGTCCGCCTACCACCGCCGGCACCTGCTTAAGTCCAGGCGCGCTCCAGCCCTTTTAAAAGACCGGAGCGGATCAGCCCCGCCCCCTGACCCGCCTTGACCACGCCCCTACCCCGCCCCTCGATACTAGACTTAGGCAGTCTACCCCGGTCTCGCCATACCCCAGCCACGCCCCCGTCCTGCCCCCTCGGGGCTCCGCCCCCACCGTGTCTGTCAAAGCCCAGAGCGCTCGGGACCGTTACACCCTCTATTTTTAGCGCCTTTGAGACGCTGTTCTACCTGTTTTCCGCCTTCTCTGGGGTAGAATTGAGGGGGCGGGGGCGGGGCGATCAGAATCTGTCTCTGTTTAAAGTGTTGTGAGAGCCGCCTTATTTTTTTCAAGTTCGAAAACGGGTGTTCTCTGAAGCAGTTTCTCAGTTTTTTTCAGGAGACTTGTCTCATGAAATCCCACGACTCTGTCAATGCCAAACCAACAATTTTTATATCTGGAAATATTTTTTTCGAAAAAAATCACAGTTATACTTAAAATCAGATTTCCCCACTGCATTAAAATAAAAATAAATATCTGTGGAGAAGGCTCTGGTACTTAACAGTCTCAATATTTTGAGGAAATGGACAGAATTTAGAACCTAGAAAATTATTGTCTCTTTAGTTAAGACCAGGACTTTTCACGAGTATGGCAGAATTTGCTACCCAAATGTTGTGGAAATTTTTACTTAGAAGTAAAAATCACATGTTAGAAGTTTATTTAGTGTAAATACAATAGTCAGGTAGTACCTTGTATTTAATAATGAATTTTAAATGCTATTTCATTTTCCCCTTGCATTAAGAAACTTCCTTACGATTTATAGTCAGTGACAAATTTTGTAAATCCTGGAATTATGAAGAAGAAAATGATCTTCAAAGCATTTACTTATATACATGCTTATTAAGCAAATGTAATTACTGCCAGGTGAGCATAAACCTCAATCCTCTTGATGATCATTTCAACGTTAGAATATTGTATGTTCCTTTTAAAAACTGTGTGAGTACTACAGTAACGCATCACAGGAAACTGGTTTCAGAACTCTCAGGGTACATATAGAAATATGAAATCGGTGCACTGCTTGTAGCAATAAAATATTCATCTACTCCAAGTCTCACAAATGCTTGCAGAAATATTGTTATTCCCATCCTAGATGTCTGACTTTACTGATAAATTCTTTCAGACATGTTTACTCAGAGTTGTAGAACTTTAACAGAACTACCTCATCAACACGCTAGGAATGAGGCAGTGGTTCAAATCACACATCAGTGTGCTCTCTGTGTGCAACTTCTGTGTGTCTTTTCTTCTTCTTCTTCTTCTTTTTCTTCTTCTTTTTCTTCTTCTTCTTCTTCTTCTTCTTCTTCTTCTTCTTCTTCTTCTTCTTTTTATTGATTCTATTGAGCTATACATTTTTCTCTGTTCCCCTCCCTTCCTCTCCCCTCCCCTTCTACCCTCTCCCAATTTACTTAGGAGATCTTGTCTTTTTCTACTTCCCATGCAGATTAGATCCATGTATGTCTCTCTTAGGGTCCTCATTGTTGTCTAGGTTCTCTGGGGTTGTGATTTGTAGGCTGGTTTTCTTTTCTTTATGTCTAAAAGTCACTTAGGAGTGAGTACTATGATATTTGTCTTTCGGGGTCTGGGTTACCTCACTCAATATGATGTTTTCTAGATCCATCCATTTGCCTGCAAATTTCAAGATGTCATTATTTTTTTCCTCAGTGTAGTACTCCATTGTGTAAATGTACCACATTTTCCTTATTCATTCTTCGGTAGAAGGGTATTTAGGTTGTTTCCAGGTTCTGGCTATGCCAAACAATGCTGCTATGAACATAGTTGAGCACATGTCCTTGTGGCACGACTGAGCATCCTTTGGATATATACCCAAAAGTGGTATTGCTGGGTCTTGAGAAAGGTTGTTTCCTAATTTCTGAGAAATTGTCACACTGAAATTCAGCTTGCATTCCCACCAGCAATGCAGAAGTGTTCCCTTTTCCCCACAACCTCTCCAGCATAAGTTGTCTTCACTGTTTTTGATCTTGTCCATTCTCACAGGTGTAAAATGGAATCTCAGAGATGTTTTGATTTGTATTTCTCTGATAGCTAAGGATGTTGAGCATTTCCTTAAGTTGCTTTCAGCCATTTTAGATTCCTCTGTTGAGAATTCTCTGTTTAGGTCTGTATTCCTTTTTCTTTCTTTTTTTTTTTGATTTGTTCTTTTGATGACCAATTTCTTGAGTTCTTTGTGTATTTTGGAGATCAACCCTCTGTCCCATGTGGGGTTGGTGAAAATCTTTTCCCATTCTGTAGGCTGTCATTCATTTTGTCTTGTTGACCATGTCCTTTGCTTTACAGAAGTTTCTCAGTTTCAGAAGGTCCCATTTATTAATTGTTTCTCTTAGTGTCTGTGCTACTTGGGCTATATTTAGGAAGTGGTCTCCTGTGTCAATGCATTCAAATGTACTTCCCACGTTCTCTTCTAACAATAGATACAGAAGAAATCCAGAGAATCATTAGGTCATATTTCGAAAACCTGTACTCCACAAAGTTGGAAAACTTAAAAGAAATGGAGAACTTTCTGGATAAATATCACTTACCAAAATTAAATCAAGATCAGATAAGCAAATTAAATAGACATATAAATGCTAAAGAAATAGAAATAGTCATAAAAAATCTCCCAACATCCCCCCTCAAAAAAAGTCCAGGACCAGATGGTTTCAGCTCAGAATTCTACAAGATTTTCTTTTCAAGGAAGAACTAATACCAATACTCCTCAAATTGTTACACACAATAGAAACAGAAGGAGCTTTGCCAAACTCTTTTTATAAGGCTACAATTACCCCAATACCCAAACCACATAAAGACATTACTAAGAGAATTACAGACCAATCTCACTCATGGACATTTGTTGGAGGAGGCCTGTTGGCCCATTAGCTCTAGCTTCTTATTGGTTAATCTCTTACACATTAATTTAACCCATCTCCAATAATCTGTATATCATCATATGACTGTGGTTTACTAGGTAAAGTTCCCAGTGTCTGTCTCTGGCAGTGGCTCCATGACTTCTGATTCTGCTCTCTTTCTCCCAGCATACAGCCTAGCTTTTCCCACCTATTCTGTTCTGCCCTTGCCATAGGCTCAAAGCAGTTCTTTATACATTAACCAATAAAAGCAACACATAGACAGAAGGACTTCCCACACCAAACACTGATGCAAAAATACTCAAGAAAATACTGGCAAATTGATTCCAAGAACACACCAGAAACATCATCCACCATGACCAAGTCAGCTTCATCCCAGAGAAGCAGGGATTGGTCAACATATGAAAATCTGTCAATGTAATTCACCAAATAAACAAACTAAAAAATAAAAACCACATGATTATCTCATTAGATGCTGATCCCTTCATGATAAAGGTCTTAGAGAAAGCAGGGATACAAGGAATATACCTAAACATAATAAAGGCAATATACAGCAAGCCAACAGTCAACATCAAACTAAATGGAGAGAAACTCCCAGCAATTCTACTGAAATCAGGCACAAGACAAGGTTATCCACTCTCTCCATATCTATTCAATATAGTGCTTCAGATCCTAGCTAGAGCAATAAGACAACAAAAGGAGATCAAGGGTATACAAATCAGAAAAAAAGAAGTTAAACGCTCACTATTTGCTGATGATATAATAGTTTACATAAGCGACCCCAAAAATTCTACCAAAGAACTTCTACAACTCATAAACACTTTCAGTAATGTAGCAGAATACAAGATTAACTCAAAAAAATCAGTAGCCCTCCTGTACACAGATGATAAACGGCTGAGAAAGAAATTAGAGAAACATCACACTTCGCAATACCCACAAATAACATAAATATCTCAAAGTAACTCTAACCAAACAAGTAGAAGACCAACATGACAAGAATTTTAAATCTTTGAAGAAAGAAATTGAAGAAGAAACCTGAAAGTGGAAAGATCTACCATGTTCTTGAGTAGGTAGAATTAACACAGTAAAAATGGCAATCTACAAATTAAGTGCAAAGCCCAGCAAAATTCTTCACAGATCTCGAAAGAATAATACTCAATTTTATATGAAAAAGCAAAAAAACCAGTATAACCAAAAACTATCTTGTACAATAAAGTAACTTCTGAAGGCATCACAATCCCTGACTTCAAACTCTACTACAGATCTACAGTACTGAAAACAGCCTGGTATTGACATAAAAACAGACAGGAGGACCAATGGAACTGAATCAAAGACCCAGATATTAATCCACACACCTACAGATACCTGATTTTTGAAAAAGAAGCAAAAAATTTAAAATGGAAAAAAGGCATATTTAACAACTGGTGCCGACATAACTGGATATCAACATGCAGGAGAATGAAAATAGATCCATATCTATCACCATGAACAAAACTCAAGTCCATTTGGATCAAAGACCTCAACATAAAGCCAGTCATAATGAACCTCATAGAAGAGAGTGGGAAGTATACTTGAACACTTCTGTATGTCTTACACTGCTTAAGACATACAACACTTCTGTATGTCTTATTCTTGTCCCAGATTTCCGGGAATCTGAACTCCAATCTAGTGCAGTGCATTCTAAGCTTGTAATTAACTGATAGGGCTTGTTTGCACAGCAAACATGGATGGAACGGGCACACAACTATGCTACTAGGAGCAAGATTTTTTTAACCTGTAAATGCCAGACTTTTGTAATTTCTAAGTTGAACTTGATGTTTTATATTTTTCTTCATCTTGCTAAATTTTATAAGGACACACTCTTTTCTAAGCCCTTTGTTACACCATTGTTTAACAACTACATTTTAAGGACCAGAAGTCAAAATATGTGATAAGACTTAATTCCATTAATTGTTTTAGAAGTATGTCTGAGTCATTATTAAGGATATAGAAAAGTGGAATGCTTTTTCCCCACCTCTCTCTCTCTCTCTCGCTCTCTCTCTCTATATATATATGTGTGTGTGTGTGTGTGTGTGTGTGTGTGTGTGTGTGTGTGTGTATGTGTGTGTATGTATACATATACAAACACACACACACACATACATATATATATATATATATATATATACCTGCATGTATATGACCTACTCCTGCAGAAATAGACAGCAGTCAAGTCCAAAATAGATGAGTTTTGTTGCATTTGCAACTTAAAATTACACTAATGACCACTGTCGTAAATAATGCCCATTGAAGTTACTTACTATTCATATTCTTTCTTGAAGTTTGAATGCTACCTCAAAAGGAAACAGAAGGCAAAAAGTACAGAGGCTGAATCTTCAAGTCAGCTGAGGCTTGTTTTAAAGCTCATCTCAAATGTCTCACCTCTCTGTATCATTTTACCTGCCTGTCCTTTGAAAGCACTTGTCTCTTTTAATAACAGTAAACTGAGATTCAAGAGCAGCCCCTGCCTGCTTCCTTTCAGCTGGGTGTCTTATTGCAGTTCAGATCTGAATTGAACAAGTGAAATCATGATTGAGTTCCTGAGATAAGTCCCAAAATGGAGCTTTGTCACTGGGTGCCTGACAGAACTGTTGAGAGTTCACTGCATATGCTGGGATGTCAGCGTTTAGTGTTAATGTCCTCAGTGTGACTTGCCACATCTACATCTACAATGAAGACTTTTCTGTTATCTTCTACTCCTCTCTCTCTCTCTCTCTCTCTCTCTCTCTCTCTCTCTCTCTCTCTCTGTGTGTGTGTGTGTGTGTGTGTGTGTGTGTGTGTGTGTGTGTGACCACTTGGTGTAGAATGCTTATTTACTTGTTACCATGCTAGTCCATGCGTATCTCAATGCTCTTCTCACTCTCCACTGGGTAAATCCCTATCTAGCATTTTTAAAGGGGGCTCCTGCTCAAAAGTTAGAGGAAAGAATCTCCACATTACCCCTGTACTCAGTCCCCAGGCAGATGGCCTACATCACTGGCACTCTATCGGCAGTGGATAAAAAGCACTAGGTGGGATGCGGGGGGTAAGGTCTAATACTGTTTACATCTTCACAGAAAGTGACATTTCTTTTCACAGAGCAATAGTGGTGCATCACATATCATTGAAAAAATGAAACAATGTACCTGCGGATGATTTAAAGCAGAAGCCATTGCCTTCCGTTCCACCTCCAGTAGTCTTTATTGGCTATCTACTCTCAAACTAAAAACTCTTACTGTTACTCTTCTGCCTTTTACTGACATTAACTAGCAGCCAACAACTTGACTCTACACAAAATGTGACCCTGATTCATTCATAATATTTATCTTTATTTCGATTACTCATTATCCCTTTATAAGCTTCCACAGTGAGCTGTCTTTCATTTATTAGTCTCTCCTCAATTGCTTAACACTACTACAAGCATTTTCTTAATAAAATGTGAATCATTTTGTTATTTCTTTACTTTAGAACTTCAATGTCATCTATAGAGTTATAGCTCTGTCATCTATATAGTTTAGCTCTGTCCTGCTTACATGTTTTCTGTCAGCTTGACACAAAACTAGACATACGTGGGAAGAGGGATTCTCATCTGAGGAACTGCCTCCATCAGACTGTTGTGTAGGAAGCCAATTTCTTGATTAGTGTAGAAGGGCTCAGACCACTGTGGGCGATGGACCTGGGTTGTTTAAGAAAATAAACTGAGGCAGCCAGGAGGATCAAACCAGTAAACAGAGCTCCTCCTCAGCGACTGCTTCAGTTCCTGTCTCCAGCTTCCTGCCTTGGTTTCCCCTGATGCTGCTCTATAACTTATATGCCAAATAAACCCTTTCTTCCTCAAGTTGCTTTTGGTCCTAATGTTTAATTGCAGCAATAGATCCTTGACTAAAACAAAGTCAGTGATGGCTAAATAAGAATGGTCCCCACAAAGCCCATAGATTTGAATGCTTAAGTCATCAGGAGTGGCAGTACTTGAAAGGGCTGAGGAGGTGTGGCCTTGTTGGAGTAAGCGTGACTTTGTCGGAGGAAGTGTGTCACTGTGGTGGGCTTTGGTGTTTCAGAAGCCAGAGTCAGACCTACTTGTTCTCTCCCTTCCTGCTGTTCGCAAATCTGGGGTGTAGAACTCTCAGCGACGTCTCTAGCACCACAGATGCCTACATGCTGCCATGCCCCCCACTATAAATAAGGACAGTGTACTAAACCTTTGAAACTGTAAGCAAGCACCAATTAAATCCTTTCCTTCAGAAAAGTTGCCATGGTCATGCTGTCTCTTCCCTGCAATAGAACACCAACTAAGGCAAACACCAAAACAATTTTTAACTTCCATGTCTACTTATATACTATGCAGGGGTCTCTAAAGGAACAAACCCCATAGAATAATACGTACTAAAAGATGTCTATTAGATTGGCCTGCAGGATGTGCTCCAGGTTGTCCAACAATGACTGACTCACAGGAGAGGCCAAGAGTTGAGTGGTTACTTGAGTCACAAGGCTGGATGTTTAAGCAATTCCAAGATGGTGCTAAAGGCACAAAAAAAATTCTTGGAGATCTGCTGCAGTTTCATTTTGGAAACTGGAGAAGCTCGTTCTAGTATTGCCAAAGAATGCAGTAGTGGCAGCAGCAGGACCAATGCCCTTGCCTTCAAGCACAGCAGGAAGCAAAGTAAGCAAAGATTTACTTCTTGTATGTACTGCCCACGTTTAGGATAGGTCTGCTCACTTCAAACAATCCCATCAAGAAAGCTCCTCAAAGAAGTGCCACCTGCTTGCCTTCTAGTTGGTTCCAGATTCGCTCAAGATGGCAGCCAAAATTGGCCATCCTTCAATGTTATTTGTCTTTTTGCCAAACTGCATGTCTTATCATTTCTTGAATACATAAGGCCATGTTTCAGCTTTGGGTAGAAAGTGGATTACTAGCCTAAGGTGATGGGTTTCATTTGCTTTTACACAGAGATTCCAAATCCTACCACTATCTTGCATATTTACATACCCACAGACCTATCTGTTGACCATCCTTTCTATCTCTAAATCTTACTTAGGTTATGTACCTGTATACTTAGCTAGTTATATAAATAACCTTCCCTGAGCCTAAAGCTCAATTGAGAATGTTCAGCTGTTTATACCATCCATCTGATAGCCTAATAAATTTCAGCATCAATTGAAAGATTTCTTGTCCAACCGCAGGCAACTAAGGGGCAGTGAGAAAAGGAAATGTGGCTTTCCTCCACTGATAATTTCCCTAATTACTTACTCAACACTAAGTACAGCCTTAAAATTATGTATACCCAGCACTGAATGGACTCAGCAGCTTGTATCTATATATTTATATGTGAGTGTGTGTGCGCGTGAACGCGTGTGTAACAATAGTAAAGAAGAGACAGTCAGGAGTTTGAGAGGGAATGGGGAATGGGGGGGCTGGGGGATGAATGGAGTTGGAAGAAAGGTAGGGAATGGAGGGAAATAATATCATTATGTTTTAACAAAATATTCATGAAAAAGAGAAAAAATATCTGTCAATGAAATAAAAGTAAGAGTTTGTATTTTGTTAGAATTCTTGTAGTCATAAGTAACTTCTCTTTTAGAGAATAAAGCTGGGCAATGGTGTCTCATGCCTATAATTCCAGCACTCAGGAGGCAGAGGCAGGAGGATCACTGTGATTTTGAAGCCAGCCTGGTCTTCAAATTGAATTCCAGGGCAACCAGGGCTGTTATACAGACAAGCCCTGTCTTGAAAAGTCAAAAGAAAAGAAAATAATTGTGACCTCATTTTGTTAATCTTTTAGAAAAAACTTTCCAAATGTTTGAGACCTCAGCATGTCTACCACTTTTTCAACCATTCAAATTTATGCTTTGTCTTTTTGCACAGCTTTTTTTAGTTGTTTTCTGCTGAGATTCATCACTTTATGTTGCTTGGTTACATAACATTTCCAAAGACAATGAAAAGTCATATAACTATCATTCATTTTGTATTTTTATGGAAATATACATATACACATTAAGTATAGAATACATATAACATGGAAAACAATAGGAAAGGTTTTGATTCAATATAGAGTTACATGAGTGGGAGGTGGAGTCAACCTAAGCTTGATTCTCCAGTCCACATTTGGGGGATGTAAAGAAAGGATTAACCCTTTCTGTTTTACATGTGTTTACCTATTATATATGGTTATGAGTGTGCACGCACTGCCACATATATGTGACAGGGGACAACTTGCAGAAGTTGGTTCTCTATTACAACTCATAGAATCTGGGTATGGGATTTGGGTTGTCACAATTGGGAGGAAGCACCTTTACCTGTTGGGACATCTCACTCGTCCTTATTAAGCCTTTCTATGCCAAAGGATCCCTGCAGGTGGAAGCGACTGAGTAGAACCGCACTGAACCAAAAAAAAAAAAAAAAAACACCACATTTCCATGTTTTTGGTTTGCTTGTAGTTTCGTGATTTGGGGACGGAAATAGGTTCAGATGAAGGAAGTCAAAATAACGTTTTCAATTCTTTTATCTGGGGCACAGCAAGACCATGTCTATCAATTAATAACAATTGCATGACACTCTCATCTGATCGGATGTTCTGATTTAACTCTCCTTTGATTTGTTGGATGGTTAATTTGTGCAAGAAGTGTGTATGATGTGGAAGTAAACAGTGCAACATATAAATACAGATGTATTTATCTATGTTTGGGGGAGAGAGGGTTGATGGAAGGAAGGAGGAGATAGAGAGACTGCAACTGGGGCTGGAGAGTTGGTCCAAGTGTCAATAAACTTGCTGTACAAGCGTGAGAACCTGAGTTCAAATCTCCAGCAAGGACACAGAAAGCAAGATGTGGTAGCACACACTGCCAGTGATACCAGATGCTGGGGAGGTGAAGACCAAAGGATGCTTGGGTCTTGCTAGCTGGGCAGTGAACTCCTAAGGGACTTTGTCTCTGTGTGAATGAATGAATAAGAACTATTGAGGAAGATGTCTGGCATACTTGATACACACACACACACACACACACACACACACACTACAAAAGAATGCATTCCAGTGGAAGTGGTTGAGGAATGAGGTTGCTCACAACTTGGCTGACAGCTGTCTGCTAACCTTACCTCCAGCCACTCCCCTCTGCCCTCCCATCTCTCACACTTTCAACACCAAGGACCTTCACATCCTCAACCGTGCCTGAGTTTTGTTTAAGTTTTCCTTTCAGAAGACAACCTGGGGCATGGTTTTAGGTATGAAAGACTCAATTAAGAGTTGACCTTTCTTCCAGGACTTATGGTATGGGACGGGGACAGTGCATACAGACTATGTCAGTGAGAGGTAAGCGCAGTAGTGAAGGGACATGCAGACACTAAAGAAACAGAGAAACTAATCAGAAGTCTTAACAGTCTTTAGTATTAATGGGTACCAAAACCTGAGCTTACCAGATATTTTCATTCATTCATCTATTCCATTCCCTAAACTTACTGTGTCTCTCTCTATACCAATCAACTACTCATCCATATCCCCATAGCTTTTCAGATGTTAGATCACGCTACAAGCTTCAGTTGTATACACTCTATCCCTTCTTATACATCAGGTTCATTAAGGATTAGCACAGGAAATGTCTTTGCCTTTGGGCATCGAGCATTAAGCACAAGGCCTTCCATAGGAAAGACAATATTATTTAATGATTGACTCAAACATGCATCTAATAGGTAATATGTGAAATAAGTAGGATTCAAATAGTATGAAATTTTTTTATTTTTATCTTAAAGTATGAAAAGGGGTGTGTGGCAAGGAGTTTTTAGTTCAACAGCATGTAGATTTTCACTGCAACCTGTATCTAAACACCCCTAAAGCACAAAAATGGGTAGCAATTTCATAGAAAGAATAAAATGGAAGACTGTTTAAACTTTTACAAGGACTTTAGAAAGCTAAAAGCAGAAACAGAGAAGCAAGTGGAGAAAAATTAGACTAACACAAGCACACTTGCATGTACAGACGGGCATACACACAGTCATACACATACAAGTATGTATATACACAACTACGTAAGGAAGGGTATAAGCATATTTCTTAACTTTCAAATGACTACACTGGTTGCCAAAAGATGATGTCTATGCCTATTGCCAACTGTAAAAGCTGTTGTCCCATCAAATAAACCTAGACATTCCCTCTGTCAATCCAAAGTTCCTTTGTCTTCAGCCATTCTAATTACAGAAAAATTAACTCAAATACTAACTCACATTCTGCTTAAGTAACCCTAAATATATCCCATTATATATTATGATATCACATCGTGATCCATAAAGGAATAACCTTCATAAATTTTATGAACAAATATATATCCATAGTTCATTAAATAATAAAAAGTAAAGTTGTCCTAATTTTTTCTCTTTAAAATCAGCATAAGGACGATTGTTTTTAACATTTTAGTAGTAAAATTATATGTCAACATTGTGTATACCAGTTTTAAAACAGTCATTCTTAATCGTAAGAATAGTATTGTTAATATTTATTTTTATTTATGTGTATATGTACATGTGTGAGTATCTGTGTTATCAGTGACTGTGTATGAGAACCTCCAGAGGCCAGAAGAGGGCATCACATCTCCTCTGTTAGAGTTACAAACAGTTGGGTGCCACCCTCTGGAAGAATAGCAAATGCTCTTTAACCCCTGAGCCATCTCTGCAGGTGCAGAACAGTATTCTAAACTGCTAGAATTGGCCAGCTATGTAGCTCAGTGACGAATGCTCGCCTGGCATGCGTGAAGGCTTGAGTTCAACCCCAAGTATCCTGGGGGGGAAAAAACAGAATTCCCAATGGATTAATTTACCTAGATAATAAAAACAGAACAATAACTCACTGAGAATGAGAGCTAAGGGGAAAAAATAAAGAGAGGAAAAGAAAAAGAAAAAATGGCTTAGTCAAATAATTGCTAAAGTCTATCTTGTACTTGCTTTAGCAATTTAAATGATCCAGGGAAGAGGTCTACCCCACAGCTTCTGTTTCATAATGAAGTTGTATATAAATTCAAAAAGAATTCTATGTCCTGATTAATTTCATTGACTACTCTATATTGTAAGTCCACTGTGTTCTAGGAGAGACAAGGAAGACATGAGATGTAACCAGAGTCTTGAAGAACGGAATGAGCCGGAGTATCGGCTGTAGGAGTTTCACAATATGGTATACTCCAAATTTCTCTGTGGAAATACCTGTTTCCTCATATGGGTTTCCTCATATGGGATACAAACTTAAAGGGAATTCGGCTGGATGTTCATTTTGCTGTGGAAATACTCTGAGTGAGTCAGGGATGATTTCCTGGAAGACTCTTGCCCTACTCAGTCTCATCGAAAGGTTGGGGTCTCTGATTTAGACATAGGATTTGGAGAGGCCACTGACTGTCACAATGTGTTCTTATTCTACATTCAGTTCACCCCATAGACGGTATCATCATACCCACCGGAGAGTACAGTCTTCCTCTAAGGGAAAAGTTTATACAGATCTGAGGAGGTTCATCTTCAGTACCTTTCCACACATTATACTAGTGAATAAAATACACCAGCAAGGGGCTGAGGGAATGGCTTGGTTGGTAAAGAGATTGCCCCACAAACATGACAACCTGAGTTCAAAGCCCTGGCACCCCATATAAAAAGGCAGGCATGACAGTGCCTGTCAGCAACGCCAGCACCAGGTTGGAAGGTGGAAACAGATCCCAGAAGATTCGTGGCCAGTTCACCTAGCCACTCAATGACCTCAAGATTCAGTGAGAG
Source organism: Myodes glareolus (assembly GCF_982192425.1). Taxonomy (NCBI): domain Eukaryota; kingdom Metazoa; phylum Chordata; class Mammalia; order Rodentia; family Cricetidae; genus Myodes; species Myodes glareolus. The sequence goes on from NC_142031.1 coordinate 63,088,328, forward strand.
ACTGTCTAAAAAACTAAAAGGGAGAGTCACGGAGGAAGACATTCAATGTGAACCTTTGGCCTCTTCACATCCCTACACATGTGTGTGAATGCACCCTTAGGCGCCAGGACACACAACAAATGAACAAATTCATACAGTACATAAGAAATAAGCAAATAAATAAATAAATGTAAAGTTTTGAAAAATAGGCCAGCAAGTAATAGCACAATCTTCACTATGGGAAAGACCAAAGTAGAACATCCAAGGGAAGAAACAAAGAGCATGCTCTCTTCGAGCATCCAGTGCCATCACTGTGCCTGGATTCCCTGAATATCCCTGAGAAAAGCTTTCCCCACTAAAGTGGCACTTCGAGTCCCCAAGGTGGTTGCTAGAGAGACACTTACCTCTGCAACGAAAACTGGAAGCCCATGTGACAGAAATGTAGTATGGGGACTGTGTTCTTTCCTCTACACTAAGGTGACAAAGTGTTCACACGACTTTCGGGATAAAAGAACACAAGCAGAAATAATACCACTAATGGCCCACTCTCTTAGATTGATATGTGTATTACTTTAAATAAGAGGAAAAGGAGCATCAACCACTTAGACATCATTAGAAGGATTTATTTTTAAATATTCATATTGGATGCCTGCAGACCAAGGAATAAAGTTGAGCTTTTTTGAATTGCCCTTGATCCATCAGTTTATGATTGCTTTCAGAGTAAACACACTCTCAAGTTTCAGTTACTTATTTTTCAAACAGAACAAGATATGTGAAAATTTTCATGATGTTCCCAGGTAGCAAGATTAGCAAGATTTTAGGAAAATATGGCTGTTGCAAATTTATTCTTAAGCTGTAAGATGTGAATGGCCCTGAAGGTTATCACGGCAGATAATGATATGTCATTTTAGTAAAACTCAAATGTGAACATTCTACAACCATAAAGATGGTACTCGTAATTGAGTCTCTAAATTTGTAAGTTTTATCAACCGACCACAGTGTACATGTGGTCAAGATTTGAGGGTTTTTTGTTGTTGTTGTTGTTTAATAATCTGTTAGTGCTGGGCCATGGTGGTACTTGCCTTTAAATCACAGAACTTGGGAGATACATACAAGTGGATCTCTGTGAGTTCAAAGTCAGCCCTGTGAGTACCAAGACAGCCAAGGCTACACAGAGAAATCCTGTCTAGAAAAACAGAATAAAACAAAACAAAAAACATAGTAGAAAACTAGGAATAAGGCTAGTTTTTCTCCAAGATGACTTTACGTCAGAGAAGCACCCATACACTGGAGTCTTGGGAGTTCTTAATAAATACTTTTTGTGTATAGCAAGGACATGCAATATGTTCAAGAATTCCTACAATTTAACTGAGTGGTAATGGCACACACTTTTAATACCAACACTTGGGAGGCAGAAGCAGACCTATCTCTGTGAGTTCAAGGCCAGCCTGGTCTACAAAGCAAGTGCCAGGACAGGCTCCAAAGAAACCCTGTCTCGAAAAACCAAAAAAAAAAAAAGGTACTACAATTAATCTCTTACCTTATCTTATTCTTTCTTTAACCCAATCCACAATCGGTGAATTAGTGAATCTGTGCTAATATGATTATAATTTATGCAACCAAATTCCTTTTTTACCAAATTTAGATCATGCCGTAAGTCTCACTCTTTCCTCCCCTCCCCCATACACTCCTCTTCCACCAATATCCATTTTCATGGTCTCACTTCTTTACCTGCCAGTGGATAACCACCAGTTCTCCATTCCCAACACACACCTCTGATTAAAGTCCCGTATCTGTTTGATATCCATTGACTTCTCCGCGTAGGTGTGACCCTGCCATTAGATGAGAAACACACACCCAGAGCTGGGGTGCCTTCTCCTGCTATCTTATTTATTTATGATGTGTGTTTGCTCTTGAATTTATATGTGTAAATGTGGCCATGCATATCAAAGGCAAATGGTGACCTCGGGTGTCCTGGATGTTTTTCTACTGCATATGTCAGGGGAGCTAGTGCAGGAGCTTCTAGAGACTCTCCTGTCTGGCTCCCAGTAGGGGTTCTGGAAAACGAACTAACAGTAGAAATCTGGACTCTGTGTAAGCTCTAGGATTTGAACTCAGTTCCTCACTCTTGCCTGACTAACTTATTTACCTACTGGGCCATCTCCCAGTCTCTCTTTTTATTTAAAAATGTGCTTCTTTGGTTTTCTAAAATCAATATCACGGTTTGGATGATGGCGCTTAACTCTAATTTTCCTTTGCATGTGAATAAGCATCAAATTCTATGGATCCTACCCTGGCAGCATCTCAATACTTTATTCATGTACTTTGCAACTTTTCTTTAATAAGTCCATAATCTGATGTAATTGTAAAAATTTTTCTTAACAATTCCCTTCACCTCCAACTATGCTTATTTTATTACCCTGGTGGTTGAAAAAGAACTAAAAACAAATAAAACAAAAAATGGAACACAGAAGCTCAATTTTGCCTTCTCATAAAAATCATACACTGCTGTGGGATAATGCTCTTGTACACTGTAAAGGTTTGTCACTCATATTAGTTTAATAAAACACTAATTGGCCAGTAGCCAGGCAGAAAGGATAGGTGGCCAACCAGACTAAAAGAATTCTGGGAAGAGGAAAGGCAAAGAGTCATTCACCAGCCAGATGCAGAAGAAACAAGATGAGAATGCCTTACTGAGAAAAGATACCAAGTCACATGGCTAAACAAAGATAAGAACTGTGGGCTAATTTAAGTTGTCAGAGGTAGTTAGTGATAAGCCTGAGCAATAGGTCAAACGGTTGATGATTACTATAAGCAGCTGTGTGTTTATTTGGGACTGAATGACTGTGGGACTGGGTGGAACAGAAACTTCTGTCTACAATACATAGAATTTTATTTTTGTAAGATATGTAAATTAGTTATGCTTCTATTGCTATAAAGAGACACCATGACCAAGGCAGTACCTTATAGAAGAGTTTATTAGAAATTTATAGTTTCAAAGAATGAGCCCATGATCATCATGGTGGAGAACATGGCAGCAGGTAAACAAATATGGCATTGGAGCAGTAGCTAAAAGACTACATCTGACCCACAAAGAGGAGGTAAAAGTGAGGGCTAACTTGGAATGGTATAGGTTGGTGAAACCTCAAAATCCGTCCCCAATGACACACCTCCTCCAACAAGAGCACACTTCCTAGTCCTTTCCAAACAGTTCCACCAACTGGGGAAGAAGCATTCAAATATATGAGCATATGGAGGCCATTCTCATTCAAACCAACCCCACCATATAAATCTGTCCTTGTTTAATGATAATATTTTGCTGATTTTATTTTAATCTTGTTTCATTAAAATATAAAATATAGGAAAAGAGACTGAAATGACAATGTGCATGGTGTGATAGACTTCCTCAGAAGTTGTACTTTGAAGAATTTACCAGTGAAATATGTTCTCTTTTTAGCTGTATTTTAAACAACTTGAATAAAACAGTATTCACACATACTTTGAAGTTCTGAAGCAACATGTATAATTTTTTAAAAACTCTTCAATAAATTATTTGTATTTACAGTTCAAATTTTCCATGGGGTTTCGTGACAAATCCTTCATGAAATGTTTTTTGTCTATATGATTTTAGTGTATTCTTATAACCTAACCAAAGAATGCAATCTGAACCAAATAAATTTTATTTTGTCTCACCTTCTTCCTAAATTTTAATTACTACTGTAACAAATCTTCTCTTCCACCATCCAGTGACTTGGAGACTTCTTATTAACTATGAAAGCACAGTCTATAGTTCCAAACTATCACTTATAACTGATTAATCTACTTACATTAATTTGCATTCTATCACATTGTATTGCCTCTTTTGCATCTTGCGCCTCCTGTTTCCTCTCTCTATATCTCCTGGTGTCGCATTCTTTCTTTTCCCCAGAATCCTCTCTGTTTCCAGAAGTCCCACCTAACTGCTTCCTGCCTAGTTACTGGTCATTCAGCTCTTCATTAAACTAATCAGAAGGCATCTCCATAAAGACATTTCTTTACAGTTTAAACAAATATTTGACACCATACTACTCTATCTTCTTGTGATTCCAAGCAAGAACTTGGATCTGGAAAAGATAGAAACTAGAGGAACATTCTGCAACTCAGAAAAATAAATGAAAACTATGATTAGATTACTCAGTTGTACCTACTTTAATAACATTATGTATGTATAACCTTTAGAAAAGTGTTAATTGTATGGTCCTTTTTTAAAGTTGTAAAAATGAAGATACTTATATCTGTTTGGAGATCAAATAAAAGATTGTGAAGGCATGTCAAAGTTATAAAGCACAAGATTTTCTCTTGTCCCTTTTAATTTTTTTATCTGTTTTATTGTCAGGACACACACAGATTTTAACTTATTCCACATTGACTGAAGGTCAGAGAGTTTGAGCTTACTTTTACTCTTTCAAAGTTGATGACAACAGGTGTGGCTACAACTGACCAAGGGTGTGGTTACTTGGTGTTTTGGACATTAAAATGGCCCCTAGAAGTAGATCCACTCCACTCTGACCAAAGGTCAGAGATTTAAGCATACTCCTTTGCTCCTTCTTTTAAAACAGGAGATTTGGCATAAGGAGAGGCTGTCTACAGGATACTTGGTCTAGGGTGTGTTCACTACCCCAAGCATCAAATGCTTTACTCAGAAAATAATGGCTTGATGTCTCAACTGCTAACTGAGATGAACCTAGCACACAGATTATACCATGAAAGACCTGATTAACAGCGCCCCCATTCAGCACGAAGCAGTTTGGAGAGAAAAAACTGTGCCCATGTTCCCAAATATTGTTTATAAATGTTCTTTTACATTTAAAGGGGGATATGACATAGATATGAATAATTTGCATTGGTATGGATTTTAAGGTCAATTTTGTTATATGTATATGTATTTCTGATTTTGATTAAGGTATTGTGATTGTGTAGTTCATTTAAAAATGTAATGTATAATTAGAACATATAGGTTGTTAATGGATAATTATCAATAATAGTAAAGCTTGTAGTCATGTTAGTTAGACTTTCTAGATGTACATAGATATATTTCAGATAGGTATTCTTCATATCTTTCAAAGACTACAGAACATGGCATTTAATCTTTTAATAACTTAGGGCTTTTCATGACAATGAGACACGTCTGCTCCTGACAGCACCAATCTACTTCAAGAGGAAGATGGGCATTGAAGAGGCTCCTTATGGAGTTTGACAGTTATTTGGGCAAGAAAGTGCTCTTGCCTGGACTGATGCATAAACTGGACACAAAGAACCTGCAGAGAGAGGACTGCTAAACTTGCCTAAGGGTGAGATGATCCTTTGGGGTTCCTGACTCATGAAAGAGTCTGCGACACATTCTGCAGGACACAGCAGATAGTGACTGAACTGCCTTTGAAATTTTCTTGCTTCATGGAAATCTCTGCTGGATACTATGGGCCTGTAGGCTGAAGATGGATGCCCCAACGGTACAAAAGAACTTTGGGTGACTGTCCAGGCAGCATGATGTCTCTGTCATTTCTAGAGTTTGGAAGTTGCTTATTTCTTGTTTGCTTAGGTAATATTATATCCTTCTGGAGTCGTTGATGGAGTTGAAGAATAGATAGATAGTTATGGTTTTCCCTAGTTATGATAAAAGATAAAATAGATATAAATATTGTAACTGTAATTCTTGCTTAATAACTGTTTTATTATTTGTAATTTTACTATGTTAAAGTTAAAGCCTTTCTTTTTGTTTAAACAGAAAAAGGGGAAATGATGTAGGAGCATCTTCTATAATTCTGTTGTTTTCATTGGTTAATTAATAAAGAAACTGCTTGGCCTGATAGGTCAGAACATAGGTGGGTGGAATAGACAGAACAGGATGTTGGGAAGAAGGCAATGAGGCAGACACCATGCAGCCAGCCGCTAGGTCAGACATGCTGAAACTTTCCTGGTAAGCCATGACGTCGTGGTGAGACTCAGATTATTAGAAATGGGTTGAATCAATATGTAAGAATTAGCCAATAAGGCAGGGTCCCGGTGAGGAGGAGTTTGGGCGTTCCCCGACCCCATAGACGCCGAGGTCGCCCTGCAGTGCTGGCTACCCCCTCCCGCCTGCCATCCCAGCTCCTATCCAGCTCATGGAACCTTCTCGAAAATTGACCACATACTCGGTAACAAAGCAAACTTCCACAGATACAAAAAAATATTAGTAACCACCTGTGTCTTGTCAGATCATCACGGACTAAAATTAGAATTCAACAACAATGCTTCCCCCAGGAAGCCAACAAACTCATGGAAGTTGAACAGTCAACTACTAAATCACCCCTGGGTCAAGGAAGAAATAAAGAAAGAAATTAAACTCTTCCTTGAATTTAATGAAAATAAAGACACCACATACTCAAACCTATGGGACACTATGAAAGCAGTGCTAAGAGGAAAGTTCATAGCACTAAGTGCCCAATTAAAGAAAACGGACAAAGCACACATTGGAAACCTAACAGCACACTTGAAAGCTCTAGAAAAAAAAGAAGCTGATTCACCCAGGAGGTCTAGAAGACTGGAAATAATCAAACTGAGGGCTGAAATCAACAAAATAGAAACACAGAAAACAATCCAAAGAATCAATGAATCAAAAAGCTGGTTCTTGGAGAAAATCAACAAGATTGACAAACCCCTATCCAAATTAATCAAACGGCAGAGAGAGAACATGCAAATTAATAAGATCAGAAATGAAAAGGGGGACATAACCACAAACACAGAGGAAATTCAGAGAATCATTAGATCTTACTATGAAAGTTTATATGCCACAAAGTTGGAAAATGTAAAAGAAATGAACTTTTTTTTTTTAGAAAAGTACCATATACCAAAGTTTAACCAAGAACAGGTGAACAATCTAAATAGACATGTTAGTCGCGAAGAATTAGAAGTTGTTATCAAAAATCTCCCTACCAAAAAAAGCCCAGGACCAGATGGTTTCAATGCAGAATTTTACCAGAACTTCCAGAAGAGCTAATACCTATACTCCTTAACGTATTCCACAATATAGAAACAGAAGAGTCATTGCCTAACTCCTTTTATGAAGCTACAGTTACCCTAATACCAAAACCACACAAAGACACAACCAAGAAAGAGAATTACAGGCCAATCTCACGCATGAACATCGACGCGAAAATTCTCAATAAAATACTGGCAAACCGAATCCAAGAACACAGTAGAAAAATTATCCATTATGATCAAGTCGGCTTCATTCCAGAGATGCAGGACTGGTTCAACATACGCAAATCTATCAATGTAATCCATCGTATAAATAAACTGAAAGAAAAAAACCATATGATCATCTCACTAGATGCTGAAAAAGCATTTGACAAAATTCAACACCCATTTATGATAAAGGTGTTGGAGAGACTGGGGATACAAGGATCATACCTAAATATAATAAAAGCAATATACAGCAAGCCGACAGCTAACATCAAACTGAATGGAGAGAAACTCAAAGCCTTTCCACTAAAATCAGGAACACGACAAGGCTGTCCACTCTCTCCATACCTCTTCAATATAGTGCTTGAAGTTCTAGCAATAGCAATAAGACAACACAAGGAGATCAAGGGGATTTGTATTGGAAAGGATGAAGTTAAACTTTCGTTATTTGCTGACGATATGATAGTATACATAAGTGACCCCAAAAACTCTACCAAAGAACTCCTACAGCTGATAAACACCTTTAGTAATGTGGCAGGATACAAGATCAACTCCAAAAAATCAGTGGCCCTCCTATACACAAAGGATAAAGAAGCAGAGAGGGAAATCAGAGAAACATCACCTTTCATGATAGCCACAAATAGCATAAAATATCTTGGGGTTACTCTAACCAAGGAAGTGAAAGACCTATTTGACAAAAACTTTAAGTCTTTGAAGAAAGAAATTGAGCAGGATACCAGAAAATGGAAAGACCTCCCCTGCTCTTGGATTGGGAGAATCAACATAGTAAAAATGGCAATTCTACCAAAAGCAATCTATAGATTCAATGCAATCCCCATCAAAATCCCATCAAACTTCTTCACAGACCTTGAGAGAACAATAATCAAGTTTATATGGCAAAACAAAAAACCCAGGATAGCCAAAACAATCTTATACAATAAAAGAACTTCTGGAGGCATTACCATCCCTGACTTCAAACTCTATTACAGAGCTACAGTATTGAAAACAGTTTGGTATTAGCATAAGAACAGAGAAGTCGACCTATGGAATCGAATAGAAGACCCAGATATTAACCCACAAAGCTATGAACACCTAATTTTCGACAAGGGAACTAAAGGTATACAATGGAAGAAGGAAAGCATCTTTAACAAATGGTGCTGGCATAACTGGATGTCAACCTGTAAAAAAATGAAAGTAGATCCATATCTATCACCATGCACAAAAATCAAGTCCAAATGGATTAAAGACATCAACATTAATCCGTCCACTTTGAACCTGATAGAAGAGAAAGTGGGAAGTAGTCTACAAGATATAGGCACAGGAGGCCTCTTCCTAAGTAGGACCCCAGTAGCACAGACAATAAGAGAAACAATGAAAAAATGGGATCTACTGAAACTGAGAAGCTTCTGTAAAGCAAAGGACACTGTCAGTAAGACAAAAAGGCTGCCTTCTGACTGGGAGAAGATCTTCACCAACCCCTCATCAGACAAAGGTCTGATCTCCAAAATATACAAAGAACTCAAGAAACTAGACACTAAAACTCTAATTAACCCAATTAAAAAATGGGGTACTGAACTGAACAGAGAATTCACAACAGATGAACTTCGAATGGCCAGAAGACACTTAAGGTCATGCTCAACCTCCTTAGCGATCAGGGAAATGCAAATCAAAACCACTTTGAGATAACATCTTACACCTGTCAGAATAGCTAAAGTCAAAAACACCAAAGATAGCCTATGGTGGAGAGGATGTGGGGTGAGGGGAACACTCATCCATTGTTGGTGGGAATGCAAACTTGTGCAGCCACTGTGTTAATCAGTGTGGAGGTTTCTCAGGAAAATGGGAGTCAACCTCCCTCAGGACGCAGCAATTCCACTCTTGGGAATATACCCTAGAGATTCCCTAACATACTACAAATGCATTTGTTCTACTATGTTCATAGCAGCACTATTTGTAATAGCCAGAACCTGGAAACAGCCTAGGTGCCCCTCAATAGAAGAATGGTTAAAAAAGGTGTGGAACATATACACATTAGAGTTTTACTCAGCGGTAAAAAACAATGACATCTTGAATTTTGCATGCAAATGGATGGAAATAGAAAACACTTTACTGAGTAAGGTAAGCCAGACCCAAAAAGAGGAACACGGTATGTATTCACTCATAAGTGGATTCTAACCATAATTAAAGGTCTTTGAGCCTATTATTCGTGATCCTAGAGAAGCTAAATAAGAAGATGAACCTGATGAAGATTATTTAGCTATCCACCATGAGGTAGGAAATAGACAAGAGTCCCAGGTAACCTCGGGTGCATGGGGGGGGGGAGGGTTGTTGGAAGGGGAGAGGGTTAGAGAGAAGGGAGTAGGGGAGGAATGGGGAAAGCTCGGTGGCCTGGGATGGGGGGAGGGAGGAAGGATGAATATGGGATCAGGGAAGAATATATTTCAACTAAGGGAGTCATTTTAGGGTTTACAGGAGACTTGATTATATATGGGATCCCAGGTCCAAGGGGAGATCCCCAGATTGTTCTCTGGACAGAGGAGAGGGTGCCTGAACCGGCCTTGGCCCATAACCATACTGATGAATATTTTGCTTATCACCATAGATCCTTCATCTGGCGAAGGACGGCGATACAGACGGAGACCCACATTGGAGCACCGGACTGAGCCCCCCAAGGTCCAAATGAGGAGCAGAAGGAGGAAGAACATGAAAAAGGAAATCAGGACTGCGAGGGATGCTATCACCCACTGATACAAGGTGTCGGATCTAATGAGAGTTTACCAAGGCCAGTTGGACTGGGACTGAACGAGGACGTGATCTAACCAGATTCTCGGAATGTGGCCGGATTCTCTGAATGTGGCTGTCCCGAAGTCTTTCTGAAAAGCCATTGACTATGATACTGGGACTTGTTTCCTCTGCATATACTGGATTTTGGGGATCCAGTCTGTTTGGATACTCACCTTCCTGGACCTGGAGGGAGGGGGGAGGAACTTGAACTTCCCACAGGGCAGGAAACCCTGACTGCCCTAAGGGACGAAGAGGGAGGAGGAGAGGGAGTGGGGGGAGTGGGAGGGTGTTGGGAAGAGGGGCGGAAATGGAAACTTTTATAATTTAATAAAATTACTTTCAAAAAAAAGAATTAGCCAATAAGAGGTTATAACTAATGGGCCAGGCAGTGTTTAAATGAATACAGTTTGTGTGTTGTTATTTCTGGGTGTAAAGCTAGCCATGCAGGAGCCAGGCGGGAAAGCAGCCCGCCGCTCCTTCTACAGTAGTGCCCGCTTAAACGGGATCTGAACAATGGCAATATCAATAGCCATGCTAACATGGAGGGCAGAAGTCCTGTAGCTTTTTCACTATTTAAAAAAATGACATAATATTTGTATTCATTCTTTGAGAATTTCATATCATGGATTTTGATTATATTCACCTCCTTTCCCCTCATGAACTCACAGCAGCTGCAGGTTCCCACATCAGACCTGAACAATATCTAAACAGTCAGCATTTTTTATCAAGCAGGGAGGGGCTCAACTGAGGAGTTACTGAAATTACCTGGTGCAGGAGAGAAGGAAACATGGAACACGCAATAAACCCGCTTAGGAGTTTATTAAAGGAGGGTGTACAGGCTGAGGTCAGTGTGCAGAGACAGCTGAAGATGGTACAACCGGCTTTTAAGGGCTGCCTATCACATGCACACAGGGGGATGACGTGGCTGGGTCATATGCAGATGCCAGAGCTCACACATGCGCGCAAGGGCTCATGCAGCTGTGTGGCTGTAGATGATGCAACCGTACTGCACATGGGTCACACAGGGTCATTTAAGGTTCCCGGGGCCGTTAGGCACTTCTGCCTGGGGGCTTGCACACACAAGTGTAGCCCTGGAACCTGGAAGTGTCAGCTATGTAGTGTTGTAATGTGCTGAATCATTACAGTTATGGCTCCTGGGGAGGAAGACACTGTTCTTCAAAGGTATGGACTCTGATAGGTCAGCCATGTTCCAATGGATGGTCCTACACCTGTGAGAACATCGGCAGCACAAACTGGACTCAGTTGGTTATTAAAAAAAAAAAAAAAGAAGAAGAAGACATCAAGTTGAGAGATTAGGGAGAAGGACTTCTCTATTTTTAAATTTTTATTTGTGGCAATTTCATACATGTATACAATATGATTTTGACAACTGAATACACGCGTGCAATGTATTTTGGACATATTCATCCCTGCTATTCTCTCTTTCCCCTTCTTGTCCTGTTTAACCCCATATTATTTCTAGGAATTTTCCCTCCTACTTCTGAGTCTTCTTTTTAAATTGTTACCCACTGAGCTTCTGACCAGGGTGGGAGAGTGGGAAATAGTTATCAGAGTTTGGGAAACTCACAATTGGTTACACCACGGTGGAAAATGACTTTCATTCCTGGCAGCAGCCCATTAGTCAATAGCTCCCCAAGGAAGAATGGAACCTCTTGAATTTTTTCCATCCATGATGAAATGTTGACAGGTCCGGTCTTGTACAGGTTTCATGCATGTAACTATAGCTCTGTGTGTTTATGATTGTGTTATCCACGTCACTTCCAGAATCTGTCATTACACAGCACCCCTCCTCAATCTCAGGCCCTTACATTCTTCCTTTCCCTTCACTCGTGATGCTCCTTGGAACTTGGAGAGGGAGATACACATGCTTCCACTAGTGTGAGTGCTCAACAGTTATTTATTACTAGCATGTGCCCACTTATTAATTCTGCATTAACTACTACCCACGGCACAACAAGCTTCTTTAACTAAGGCCGAGAGCAGCACTATCTGTAACTATAAACATCAATACTGAGAAGGCATCTTGTCAACATGTCTACTTAGCAAAACAACTGTAAGTAGATTCTCTCCTAAGTCCTGGAACCCTTCCAACCATGTGTTTTTGACCCACCATACAATACTAGGCATGAGTTCCCTTCTGCAGAGTAGACCTACCTCATGTACAAGCAAGAAGTGGTTGGTTGCACCCATATACCAGCCATGACACTATCACACCGGTAGGCCCATTTTGCCTGGCAGGTTGGTATTGAAGCACACAGAGTCCACAGCTGATTAAGACCATTGATGGCTTTTCTCTCCCAGCAACTTGACCAGCATCTCCCTGCACTGTGAGTACTAGACAGTTGGAATCAACCTTCCAGCTCAATCCCAGTTTGACTTTTCTAGGTCTTACAAAAGTGTTTGGTGTCAGTAAGAGTCTTACAACGCTAACACTTGCAACTTATTCCTGATGTCCACAAAACAATAATAAAAAATTACGAATCAATTTGTCAATGAATGCTTTTTAAATATTTTGAGTGTGGATTCTCCACATGAGCCATACTCAAGTCAAATAAGAGTAATTTAACCTAGACGCTCATGCAATGGCTATAAAGTTTCTTCACATCCGAGATGGAGATTTTAAACACAGTTTAAGGAACAGTTTTATAACAATGTAACACATTCACTTTGCTTTCTAAAGTGAAAAGTGGACAACCTCAGCTTTCTTCAACAGTTACAAAATGGGATGTCATTACATAGTAGCAGATCTTTAATCGGAACTGTACAATTTGTATTTTCTATATATACTTGGGTAACCTTCAAAGTAGCCTCATGAATTGTCTGCTATGTGCCATGAGGAGGAAGATTTTTCTGTTAAGGGATGCTATCTCAGTGGAACTTGAAGGATTAATAGGCCTCTTAAAGGTCACTCGAATTTAAAGAGTTTCCCAAAAGAAACAGTTCCTGAAAAACGAGACAGGGGTGGGATATTATCATGAGCTTAGAAACCTACATATGCCACAGTGTAACTGGGTACAGGGAGCCAAGGAAACACAGCAAGAGGGGGTTTGCATGGATCAGAGGACACCAGAAAATGCCCTTGTATCCTGTGCTAAGAAAGTTTTTTGTTTGTTTGTTTCATTTATTTTGCTTTGATTTGTTTAAAGGGAGACACTACCTAATGATTTTAGTTAAGAGTAATAAGATTTTTGTGTTTGCAATAATCGTGAGAATAAAAAGTTCTCTGGGCCCAAATGCATGAGCTTGTTTCCCCAGCACCCACATCAAAATAGCCAAGTGCAGGGATCTACCTGCTGTACCCTCAGAGCTGAGGGACTGGAGACAGAAAGGTCCCGGATGCTCACCAGCCAGTTAGTTCAGTCATTTGGTGTACTCCTATTTCGGTGAGCAATCCCAAATCAAAATAAAATGAGGCAGAATGAACAAATGAGGTCAATACTAACTAAGAAAGATACCCAAAGCAGACTTCTGCCTAATGCTTGCACACATGTGGATATGCACACACATGCACACACTTACAAACATGTATACATACAACTACATAACAAAAAGGAATGGGAAAAACCAACCTAAGACAATGACGAGCGGCTGAATGATGAGAGAGTCCAGTGATGTGAAGGATGGACTTGGGTCAGATGGATTCATGGGATTTAAGCAATGCTTTGATAAAGAAAGGTGTAGGCATACTGAGTTAAAGGGCTGGCTTGGTTTTAGGCAACATCAAAGCCCTTAGGAACGGGAAAGAAAGAGCAGGTCAATGGAGATGGATAAGAGACAGAATTATTTGGAGATGTTGGAGGAATCTGTAAGAAATTACTATGGAGATGCTTTGTAGGCAGTTATAAAGAAGAAACTGGGCAGTAAGAGAAATATCTGGTTATAAGAACACCAGTGGTCCTTCTTTCTTTTCTTAAATATACCCTCCTTAGGAATGACAACATCATCTGTGGCTAAAGAATGCTGCTGAGAATAGAAAGGTCAGACTCAAATGTAGAAGAGATAACGGAATACAAATTCTTTTTCTTGCTTCTTTTTTAACCTTTTGAGGCAAGCTCTCACTATGTAGCCTCTCTTGCTCCTCCAGGCACACTTGCTCGCGTGCTATGATTACACCCTTGTATTCCCTCCCCACCTGGCTTGCCATATCCATTTCTGAGGTTCTAAGAAATGCCCAGCATTCAGGCTGGACAATGATCATTCCATACGGCTTTAAAGATAGGCTTTGTGAGTGTCAAAAGTCCAAGGAGACTGTTTTCCATGCCCTGAGGTTATATTTCAAACAGTTTAGATATGGTTATGGCTTGTGGAACTCAATCAAAGGTGGACTGGGAGAGGATCAAGAAGATCTTGCTTAAGATGAGAATTTCAGGGCTAGAGAGATGGCTTGGTGGTAGAGAGCAAAGGCTGCTCTTCTAGAGGACCAGAGTTTGATGCCTAGCAACAGTGTCTACCAGTGCACAATCCTCTGTCACTCCAGTTGTAGAGGATCACATGCACTCCCTAGGCATATGTACATGCGTGTGACACACATATTAATCTTTAAAAATTACAATATTTCATGTGGAGGAGGCTCAGGACCTCATTCTAACTGCATGAGATTCCATATTTTTGCATTTCCTCATACATTTTACAAAACCACATGAAGTTCAAACACATACAATGTATTAGAAAAACCACAGTATAGTCTTATTAGAGGATAAACTTCCTACCTGAGGCAGAAATAGGATTTTGTTGGCCTATTTTGTTTTTTTAAGTACATGAATACATGGAATTAGAACATCGAGATAAGAATAATTATCTCATCTATAAAAATTAGATTTCAGGATAAAAAACACTATACATGTGAAATCAAAAATTCTAGCTATTCTTTATCAGTTTAGATGAAGTTTTACCCACTGATTATATTAAATTACATCTCTATCTCTTTCCATTTCCTTGCTATGCCTTTCACTTAGTTTTTCTTCCAGTTTTCAGAATACTTTCATGTCTTAAGTTCCATTTCTGTTAGCTTGCATAATTTCTATACAAGCGCTTCAAATAAGCAATATCACCATGGGGGTCACAGGCCCACAAGCTTTGATTGTTTCCCCTGCTGGCACTGCACACATCCACTAGCAGCCTCATGCAGCCCTTAAAGCTAGTGAGAATATTAAATGGAGTTGTGTATACCTACAAACAATTCTTGTTTTTTGTTGTGCTTTTCTATTCTAATCTAGAAAGAAATGAGACAGAAGCAAGTTCTAGAATCCTCTGTAAAGAATGTTATTTGTCAATCTGTGATAGTCCATCCTGCAATCTTGGCATTTGAGTGGCTTAAGCAGCAAAACCGCTGCAAGTTCAAGGCCAGCCATGGGCTACATAGACTGTTCCAGGCCTCCCTGGTCTACATAGAAAAACAAAACACTCATCCCGAATGCTCAACAAGCAAAAGCTGCCAATTAGTTTTCCGATATTAAGGCATGATCTTATGTAAATAGCATTCCTCAGTCAACATGGTGCTACATTCAGTCTGATATCCTAACCCAACGCACATAGCTCCTCTACACTGCATATCTCTGTTTTGGCTCATGGTCACTAGGCATCCCTGTATTTGCTTGCGGGAGGAGAGCAACTGCGGACTCCCTCACGTTGTAGGATGCCTGGGCATTCCTATCTGAAACACTGCACAATCCCCAAGAGGGAACATTTTTTTCAACTGGTTTTCTAGCCATAACTCAATAAAAAAATATTTTTTAAAACAACACAACGTATTAAAAGTTTAAGAGGATATACCATCGCAAGCAAAGATTAAATTAAGATGTCATACTTTGACACCACACAACGTTGTGGAATAAATGGCAATGTTTCTGAAAAATAAAACCAACTGCCTGCCTTCTTGGAACAAGCTACTGAAGCCGAATCTACCGAGGAAAGAGCTCTGTTGAAAGTACACGTGTGAATTTTCCCCCTAAACACAAGAGCAAAGTAAGTTATCTAAAACCGGATATTGTCACCAGTGGGTCCTCGGGGCCTCAATAAGAAGGTTGGTAGGGTTGAAGCGGGAAAACTAGCCTTCGGTTAAGGCACACTGCAGTGCACTGGCTGTTCTCCAGGGAGACGCCAGATGACCTCAGTGGGGAAAACCGACAAAAGATGGGGTATTACTTTAAATACTCTCAGAGGCGATCTCGCAGGCTAACAAAAGCCACTTATCCGGACCTGTTAAGGCCCTAGTTCATCCGGAGAAACTGAAAGGACCCTCCCAGCTCGCGGGGATGCCTTGCTGCGCAGTGCGCACTGCGGCCTGGGAGCGCGGGGAGGGTGCCCGCCAGATCGGCTTGGTGCTCAGCTGCGGCAGAGCGACTGGCCCACGCGGCTCCGGGTTCCAGGTTTCTAGGGTCACCCGCATCTTGGAGGGAGAACCAATAGCACTGTCCTGGGAGTCCCGAAGGTGCACTGTCTTCCTGTAGAGCCTTTCTGGGGAGTCTGGTACGGAAGGGCTTTCGTGAGCTCTAGACCGGTGAGGTTAGCTTTGAACCTGCTTGGTGTTGCGGCCTGAGACCCTCACCCAGCATGATCCATCACTGGCCAAATTCTCTCCGCTCTGCTTGCTTTAGTTGCTTCAAATGCGTTCCAAGTCGGTCTCCCAGTTTGGAGCCTGCTGCCTCCTGGCAACCAGTTTAGAGTCGGTTGGCCACCAGGGGCGCTCTAGGTATTTGCAGTTTCCTTGAACGCACCTAGGTGTCTAAAGACCCTGGGCAAAATGTAGAACTCCTCTTAAAAGAACATTGATTTCCATCAGGCTCCCAGGACTTCTTTCTACTGTAAGTGTAGTTCCCACCTAAATGAAACTCCAGAGAATTTTTTTTTTTGTAAGCGCCATCAACCCCGGGAACACGGGGTAGTGCCCACTAGTGGGTACTTCAAAGAAGAGTGAGTGGAACAGTAAATGAGAAAAGTCATCAGCTGGGAGCATTTGAGAATCCTTCCTTGCTTTCCAGGTAGGGAAGCCACCAGCATTTACAGGCGTTGCTCTTTGCCAAGTTTTCTAGGCTTTGGCAGGACAATGGGCAGCGGGGCAGAGCTGTCAAACGTTAAGTCATCCAGGGAGGACCTTATGGATGAGGAAGGAGAAAACCCGAACCTTCACCCTGGATCTGAAGGATTATTGGCTACTTTCCCTCCACCTACCCTTGCCCAAATGCAAAGAATATTCAGTACATGCATATTTTGTGAAAACGGATGGCATTTCTCAGCATTCTCTGGTAGTCACCAGGGTTCAGAAGCCTTGAGCCCAGCTCTCTTTAAGACACATTGCTCCGAGGGTCTCTGAATGTGGGTGACAGTTGTATGACTGAGGCAGACTGCGGGGGGGGGGGGGTGGGATGGTGTAAGGGGGCCACTGGCAGTGGCACCAGGATTTTATCCCTACTGCATGTACTGACTTTTTGGGAACCTATTCTCTTTGGAGGGATACCTTGCTCAGCCTAGATATGGTAGGGAGGGCCTTGGACCTTTCTCAAATCAATGTGCCTTACCCTCTCTGAGGAGTGAAGTGGGGGGATGGAGGGATGGAGAGGAGGTGGAGGGAATGGAAGGAGGGGAGGAATGTGTATATGAATGACACATTGCTCCTACAAGGCCCAGCCACCAGGCACTTGGCTCCCCTTCTCTTAGCATCCAACCCTCTGGGGAAATGTCCCCAGGACAAAACACAAATCGCATCCATTCTCTCAGTGGTACAAGGACAGGGGCTTAGGGTCTAGCTGGAATCGTTCTTTTGGGATTCCTGCTGTTTTCTTCACCTTACAGTCTGACAGGAGTTGGCCAAGGGCCGGACTAAAACTGAGAGCGGCGGGAAAAACACGCCCGCGTGTTCTTGTCTCCTCCGAAGTAGCTTTCAAGTCACTTGGCCCCAGAATCTCAGGGCGTGGTGAATGAATACCTTCAGTCCTGCCTCGTGCCTGTCCTGGTGCAGGGGTAGGAGCTAGCTGGGCTCCTTTTCCCAGTCTCCTTTCAAGTATCTGCTAAAATCCGGAGCCTTGGAATCCACCCGCAGAAACTTCAAACCCTGCATGTGAGCATGCGCCATCGCCAAGCGGCTTTTGGTCACAACTCTCCAGGCTGGGCCGTGGAGCGGCGGGAGGAGGGAGGGGGCGGGGCGAGGATCAGTGAGGTGGAGGCTTGCGCGCTTGCGCACGCAGCTCCAGGGACCCTAGGTTTTTCTATGGGATTCCCAATCTGCAGCAGAGATTCACCCGAGCGTGTTGCAGCGACCGCTGGCTTTGCAAGGCGCGATCCAAGAGGAATTTAAGCAGCCCGGAGCTCCTAGAAAAGGAGAGAGAGAGAGAACCACTCACAGAGACGGCTTAGCCGTTAGCCCGAATTAAATATATATATTTTTTGAAAGAACTGTTGAGTTTTATCATTTTCGTTAAGGGACGGTGCACAGCGCTATAAACTGTAAGTGGAAAATACAATCTTCGTTGCATTTTATTTTGCATGTGTAGCGCAGCCAATTGTCAGGAGATGCTTTGGCTATTGTCACATATTTTGCTTTGCATAGATGCGTTCTAACTGCATGGTGACAATTGCCTTGGTTAGCGTTAGCAGTTGAATGTGCTGCTGGTTCATGGGGGACCTTTTGGGATAACGTGGTGGGGGGAAGGAGGAGTGTTTATATGCGGCATGTTCGGGGGACGTCGGCTAGATTTAAGGCAGGTGAGACTGGGTGCTTTTTTTAGTAGAGGACTACAAATAGGTGGGTTTCCTTAGTCAGAATTAAGTAGCTTATTAAACGACTGTGAAGTTTCCCAGTTGCTGATCAAACTATTGAGCGGCTGCAGATGAGTACCAACCTGTCATACGTGGGATTGGTGCACCATTTTTTTTTCCACCGTGGAGGAGCACAAAAGGTGTTTGCTAAGTAAAACTGAGTGGACTGAGGCTAGTGTGGGCATCACTGTTGGTTGCTATGCAGGATGCTAGTGTTTAAAACCCAAGGCGTTAGGCGCACAAGTATGTTGCTTAGTACTTAGGAAATGCTATTTTCTTTTCTTCTTCGCGATGATGCATTGTTAAGAAAAGGAAAGCTATTCAACAGCATCTTTGATTTTTTTTGAGCAGAGTCAAGAGTGTCTGGTTGGGGACTCGCAAACCCTAACTAGCTACCTGACTCTGCATGCCGCATTCGCCTTCCGGAATGCAGGGCTGAGAACTGCACCCCCTGGCACCTTGCATTTGGTAATGTTGTCTTAAAGGAGAAAAGGTCGTTCTGTGTTTTTACTTAAATTGGGTTGTTCCTAGCCCGGAAAAGTGGAAAAACGGTCTTCACAAGGTCAAACCCTGTTTGGGGGAAAAACATATTACCAAAGAATACCCTCCAGGGTGCGAGAATGTGTATGGGGAGGGGTAGAGAGGCTGGGGGCGCTTTTCACAGGCCAGGAGAGGGAGAGCGCTCATCTCGGCACGGATTGGTACCCAGTGAGATGCCAGAGTGGGAATCCATTTTTCCAGAGTTGCCCTCCTGTCCATATTTTGGAGACTAAAATGAGATGGGATTGCTGGTGGAAAACACAAAGTATACCCTGTCCCTGTGCCACTTCCCACTTAAAGGCGTGAGAAGTCAGGGAGTTTTATTTCTCCGTATTTTCTTCTTAATTTAAAGGAATTTTAGGCTGAGGCAAATTTAAAATGAAACTTGAGCAAACTCATTTTACCTTATTGTCATTTAAGCTGTCTGTATTCGTGTGCGCGTGTGTGTGTGTGTGTGTGTGTGTGTGTGTGGCATGGGGGTGGGGTCTGCACCACTGTAAACCTTACTCGCCAGGGCACTCTCGCCAAGACGTGAAAGCTAAATAACCCCCATGAAAATGCTGCATTGAAGCGGGTTGGCAGAGTGATATGAGGCAGACAAGAGAAGAGGGGCTGGTATGTACTGGATTCCCACAGAAAAGTCTGGGGTGAAACGAAATAAAAAAAATTTCCCTAAATAGCAAGGGAGGATCATGTTAGACATCTTTTGATGATTTGATCAGTCCAGCTATTTTTCAACCCCTCAAAGGAATATGTAATTTACTTTGATGCATAAAATCTGGGATAGAAAATTCTAGAATAGACTCTCCTTGGAAATCCAAAGTAGACATCACAGGGCTTCTCCTTTTCCTTACTCCAGGGCAGAAAGACCAAGCATCGTCACATCTGTGCCATACTCCTTGCCATCAGTTGAGAGTTGGCGTCAGTCCAATGACCTGTGCATGCGTTGCTCTGCATTGATAAATAGGTGGCAGAGGAAATGGGGAGTCACATATTAAAGACCGTCAATGTTGGGTCTCAGATTCCCTGGCTCCCAGGTTGACAGGTGTAGAGGCTCAAATCAGGCAGAATCCTTTATACAGCGTCTATTTCAAACCTCTGGTTTTACAGATGCGGCCAAGCAACTAGATAAAGCCAATTAACTTCCAGTCTCTGGGACAATTAAAAAGTCATGCTGTGTGTAAATATTCTCTTCACCTCTGCAGTGTACAGCATCTTCAGCTACACAGCTGCAGTTTTTAGATATATATGCCTGGGCTTCTCATATGGTGAGAGGTGGTTTTGCAGGGTGAGGAGGAGTCTTTTACACTCTTTCTCCTTACCATCCTTCCCATTGTTCCTCACTTCTAATAAACCCACCTCACTGAGTTGCCTTTTTTCAAAAATTGTATTGTTTAGCCTGCTCTCTCTGATGTCCTGTACATCTCGGTCAATGTATTTAAGACCTTTAGAATTTGGGGGAAGCATCAGCAAACAGAGGCAAGGGTAGCTCGTGGATGAGACCTGCCTGGGGTGGATGCATTGCTCCTGGCTCAGCTCCCAGAATCCTCAGGGACTCCAGACTTCAGAGCTACTGCAGGTGCCATTCCCCACCCCTCTGCCAGTCTAGCCTCTTCCCAAACTGCTGCAGCTGCAGGGATAGAGATGGAGTGGAGCAAAGAAACTGCAGGGCAAACACACAATGGACTCTGCCAACTCCCTGGCTCCTGGAAGGCAGAAGCCAAATCACAGATGCCCATCTCCAGGCTCTATGGAAACCCTCCAGGGGAAGTCACCTGGGAAGGGGTTGGGGGAGTGCTGTTCGGAGAAATCTTGGTAGGTTTAACCTGAAGTGAGTTTAGGGAGAAGGATAGAGGTGTTGCTTAACCCCTTTGGAGCTTTTCAAGCACGCAGGCACACAGCTTTTTTTGGATGGTACTTTCTTCTTTCCTCTTGGGCGGCTTTCTTCACTCAGGAGCTGAACTAGAGCCCCCAAAACACATTTATGGCCACTTCATTGCTTTTCCCCCTACACTGCCCCTTCTTCTCTTCTTTTCCTTATCCCTTGTTTTCTCCATTTCTCCCCCATTTTCCCATTTTCTCCTTTTTATCCATAAAAAAATTTCCAGAGTGCCTACACACAGTTCCATGCCTTTTAAAGATAATCTTGGCCCTCCTGTTCTTTCTCCAAAAATATAATCTCCCAGACATTCGGAAAGACAGCTACAACCAGCACAAATGTCCCCCGGAGGCAATGCCAGCTTTTCCTAGCCCCCAAACGGTGAAACACGGTAGGATTGTGACAGGTGGAGGCAGGTCAGAGGAAGGCCTTGTGGATGGTTCTTTTCCATTCACAAAAGGAGCTAAGCAGCCTTAGATGCTGTTAACCTGAGGTAGCAAGGGTTCCAAGCATATGCACCAATTAGCAGTGTGATGTCATTCCCTCCCTTGCTGGTAAATGTTTTCTAAAAAGGGATGGTCTTGGATATGTTGGTTCATTTAAAAAAAATCTTCTTGATTAATTAGATGTTATGTTGGAATTCTGTCCCAGGCTGTTCTGAATACCAGGTAGCCTTTGCGGAGGCCCAGAGGCTTGCGGCTGCTAAGGGTCTTGCTTCGGTTGACTATATATGAAGTATGTTTTGTAATTGAGAAATATGCTTGGGAATGTTAATAGCCTTTCTGTACAGGACCTTTTGTATATATAATAGCGCGGTTGGTAAGGTTGTGTTTAGTTGAGTTGCATACAGATATGGATTCTGGACATTTCAGAAGGACTTACAAAGAAGTTCCGCAGAATGGCACACAGCATCGATATCAGTAGCAAATATGATTTTTTTATTGCTAAACCTGGTATGTTAATGTCACTTCAAAAGGTCCTTTTCATTGTACTGAGTGGTTTCTGTGCACCTTAAATATGTGACTATCTAGGAACGTAAAGCAGTTACTTTTTTAGAAGGAAGACAGTTCAGTTGGTGAAGTGCTTGTGTGCAAACATGGGGACCTGAATTCAGTTCTCAGGACCCAGATAAGAAGCTGGGTATAGCAGTACATGCTTTAAATCCCAGCACTAGGGTGACAGAAACAGGCCGGTCCTTAGGACTCAGTGACTAGTCGTCCTGGCCTAATCAGGGAGCTCCAGGTCCTAGTGAGAGACTGTCTAAGAAACAAAACAAAATTAACAACTAAAGGAAAAATCAAGGTGGATAGGTGGATTGAACTTGATTTATGACTTCCATACATGAGCACAGACATGTGCACTCACACATACACATACATATATACAAAGAAGGGAATACATTCAACAAATCTAAGGTTGAAATAAATACCATCTCAGTTATATGTAATAGGCATAAACGTTAATTCTCCTGAAAGACAAAAAAAGTGTAACAATAAAGAATAATTGCTATTTCTGTCTCCCATATAGTTATCTAATATATTCCTTCAACATAAATAATGTAGACGGTATTTAAGTAAAATTATAGCCTGAAGGCTTTATGGACTGTATGAAATCATGGTCTTTAGTATCTTCATAGTATCTACATATATTCCTTAGCAGAAACTAATGTTTATCTACTAGATATTTGCATGTAACATTCAGTTATAGCAAGTAAATCGTTTCTGTGATGACCATATACACAATTCACTTTGTTTTAAATATCTTTGGGGAAAGTGAGGAAATGACTTAGTCGAGTGCCTGCTGAAGAAGCATCGGACCCCAGTTGGGTCCCTGGCACCCACATAAAAGCCAAGGTCAGTGGCACACATCTGAAACCCTAGCACTGACGAGGGCAGAAACAGGTAGATCTCTAGAGCCGACGAGCCAACAAGCATAGTCGGTGAACTCTGTGTCAGCGAATGATCTTGTCTCAAAGAGCAAGATGGAGAGCAACAGAGGAAGACAACCAGGGTCAACTCAGCATCCACGCGCACACATGCATCTCAACACATGCACCCCCGTGTGCACGTGCACGCACGCAAACACACATCACACAGACATCACACACACATACATACTCACAAAATCTAGTATCTTCTTACTAAAATCAAATGCTATATACTAAAGACTGTTTTTGCAATTTACTTTTAGTAAATATATAAGAGCATTACGTCAGTTCTTTTAAACGTAGGATGCTGGACTAGAGCGATCGCTCAGCTGTTAAAGGCTAGGCTCACAACCTGAAAGACAAGAATGTCCATTTTTAATACACTCTTTTATTTCATTTTATTTCTTTTTATTTGATTTTTTTCTCATGCAATATATTCTGATTACAATTTCTCTTCCCTCTACCCCTCCTAATTCTTCTCTTCCCATCTGGTTCCATCCCCTTTCTGTCTCTCACTAGAAAACAAACAAGTTTCTAAGAGATAATAATAAAATATAAGAAGATAAAACTGCTTATTTATTTATTAATAAGTAGAAAGGAGAATTAGATTGCCTATATACAAGAATTGATATTGATAAGTCAAAAATATAAATCTAGAGTATGACAGCTAAGCACTATATTTATTTAGATCATGGTCTTTGGAGCTATGGAATTGTGTTAATGTGATCCCATTGTGAAGGGACCACAACATTGCATTTCCCATTTATGGTTTGCTTCTAATGATGGCTTTCCTAAGTGAATCAAAATAATTTGAACTGCTCGTGGCCCAACTCATTGAGAATTTTACTGGGCAAAGGATCTTGGGAATGCATTAGGAACTACTTAATGAATGAAACAAAAATGGAATAGCAAATTCCTGAAGAATCCTCAAGGAGAGCTGATGCTTTAGTATTAGGTGCCTGCGGACACATCACACGGACGCTCTTCGTGCATTAGCTGCTTAACGCATACAAACCAAGCCGGGTAAGTTTCCTTTTCTGGATGTCTCCATTGTTTTGCCACAGTGCTGACCTTACACTGATGACCACCAATTGTTTCCTTTTGATAAAAAATATAATCCTCGCCACTATTTCCAATGGCTTGTTGAATAATGGCTGGGTGAACATTTTATACCCTTTTGTACAAATTACAATTAATACCTGGAGTACTCTCATGCACCAAGTAGCTCTTGATCTCTCAAGACAGATAATACAATAATTGCTGGCTTTTTTTTAAGAAATTGGGTCTCTTTTAATTAAAAATATTTAATTTATAAATATTGTCCATAAAATACAGTGCTAACAGATCAGTTGAATTATTATCAATTATTATAGATCCATAAACAGAATCTTATTTCTCTACTCTTTCTCATATAAGTACCTTTCTAAAAATAGAAACTATAAATATATTCTTCTTTTCTATCTTTGTGTTTACTTACTATCTCTGAGGCCCGAAAAGACCTAAAACTGTTGACAAGCTGTGTATAAATAGGTTTGTTTTTTTTTGGCAAATTGTTACCATGTTGAATGTATTTCAAAGCATAGGTAAACTTTCATTAAGGTCAATAAGAAGAACATAATGTTTGCACTTTAGAATGATTGTTGCGGTTGTTGGTTTCCTACACAGCAGCCTCTGAGTCGCAGGTTGCCCTGCTGGTTTGTATTTTGCACTGGTTGTGTTCATTTGTTGCCTTCGCAAATTTGTTTCTAATTTCTCGAGAGTCAGTATTTAAATTATAAGTCGACCGTCCCTCTGGAGACTCACCAAGTGTTATCAATAGTGGTGGCATGTTAGTGCCATTACTTTATTTGCAAGAATCAGCTGGTGTTGTTTGCATCTCCAGTAGGAACTCTTGCTCATGGAAATTCCTGGATTGGGTTTTATGAGGTCATGAAAACTCTTAAAAATATTCACTCCAAAATTCGAATGCTCATATAATTTTTACATGAAGCGTTTGATGTTACTTTTTCTTGTTCACACAGTAAGTCCTAAGCAAAGTTAAAATGTGAAAGAAATTTAATTTACAAATACAAAATTGTTAGTTTTCCTTTAAGTGATCGTAAATGTTTTCATTTCTCCAAGCGAGACGGAAAGCATCTTTTTGATCCTCTGTCAGTTTAGGTCATGTTGAGGAAACTCACCGCGAAGATTCCACTGAGCTTAAACAAAATGACAGGAAACGTAGTCACAAATGTTCAGGTGGTCATGGTAGCCCAGGAGTGTGTTCTCAACAACTGGAGGAAATAACAAAGGAAAGCTACAAGTTTAGGGTCGAGAGCTGACTTGGGAAAGTGCTTGCTGCATAAGCATGAGGACCTGGACTCTATTCCCAGCACCCGTGTGAAAAGCTGGGCACGATGACAGGAGATCCCTGGAGCTTGCTTGCTAGCTAGCCGGACCAGCAGCACTGGTGACCTCTAAGTTCAGTGAACTGGAAAAAAAATAAGACAGAGAAAGATACCAACATCAATCTCTAAATTACACATATGCGTGCACACATATTCACACACACAATCACAGAGACACACATGTAGATACATGTATTAGCACACATACATCAACACACTCAAGCACATAGATATATGTTCAATCATAGGGACACATGTAGATCCATGTATCAGCACACAAACATCAACACAATCAAATACATAAATACACACACATACACACATACAGAATCACAGAGACACACATGTAGGTCCATATATCAGCACACATACATCGACACACTCAAATACATAAATACACACACATACACACATACAGGATCACAGAGACACACATGTAGGTCCATATATCAGCGCACATACATTGACACACTCAAATACATAAGTACACACACATACAGGATCACAGAAACACACATGTAGGTTCATATATCAGTACACATACAATGACACCCTCAAATACATAAATACACACACATACACACATACAGGATCACAGAGACACACATGTAGGTCCATATATCAGCGCACATACATTGACACACTCAAATACATAAGTACACACACATACACACCTACACACATACAGGATCACAGAGACACACATGTAGGTCCAGATATCAGTACACATACATCGACACACTCAAATACATAAGTACACACACATACACACATAACAGCAGCACAGAGACACACATGTAGGTACATGAATCAGCACACATAAAGCAGGACAATCAAATACATAAATACACACACAGGCTCACAGATATGTGCATGAAGATACATATATCAGCACACATACATCAACACATTCAAATACATAAATACACACACACACCTGATATGGCTACAGAGTGCAATCAGAGCCAGCCTAAGCAACTTAATGAGACTTTGTCTCAAAATAAAATAAAGAAGGTGGTTCAGATAGAGCATAAGATCCCGGGTTCAATCCTCAGTATTGGGGGAAAATGAAAATCTTCAAGCCAAGTTCAATCAGATAAAATCTTGCAGCTCAGTATTTTATTGGTTTATGACCTTCTATAAATTAGTTCATCCCTCACACTCATTTTTGTAGTAAATTTACAGCCCTCTTGAATTTAAAAAAAAGGTATGTATGGAAAATAAAACCTCATTACTGAAAATATGCAATAAATGATAGATATCCTTGCCGTCATCCTTTTTACCAAGAATCAATACTGTTTGGGTCACTGGGTGGTCGTATCATTTAGTTACTGTAGAACAACCTAAAATAAGGTATTGTGACAACCCTCAAGAAATTATGTCTAACAGAGAACATGGATACAATACAGTAAGTCAAGTGAAAAGGGGGAGGTAGAGGCAAGGGACTTAGCAACTCAAGGCCACATGGGTTATAGGACTTCTTGTATTGAAAAGAAATAAATAAAAGCAAAGGTGTTTTCGATGCATAGAGAAGAAGGTCGGGAAGAATTAGACGCCTGCGTGGAGACCTCAGACTCCCAGTTTCTCTCATTCCTCCTTTGGATGCACCTTCTACATTGTCTCCATCACTCCTCCATGTGATATCTACATATAAGTGAGAACTGCAAAGGCAGCTTCAAGTTACTTTCCTAACTGAACACATGTAAGCTTACCTATGGGCTGGTATTTGGTGGGCAAATAATATGGCTCTTGTCCTCCCTTTCCACCCTACAGCTGAGCGCCGAATTTAGTAAAAACAGCTCAAGAGCTCTGTTTCGTTCATGGGAAAATGTTGTACTTCAAAGCTACTATCCTTCACTACCTCCCAAAACACACCCTCCTCCTAGCTCCCCTACTACTCCAGCTCACCCCGTGACTAATCTTCCTGCCTGTGTCGTGGGAGGAGTCTTTTAGAATCTCTTTCATTCTTTTCTCCCAGGGCTCTTACAGTTTAAAAAAAAAAATTTCAACAGCTCTTTCCTATTAAACCAAAAAGTTTTTTGCATTTTTTTCTACACACATACACACACACATACATACACACACTCACACACACACACACACACTCACACACATACACACACACACACACACCATTACACCATGATCGTACTGTTTTAAGAGCTGTTTTCCCCTTCTTCTAACTCTTCCTCCATTTGCTGGGGGACTTAAGTACCTTTCTAGTCTTCAAGTATAAAGAACATCTTTTTCTCCCTTTGAGGTTGGCAAATGTTGGTCCTACATTTTGAGGCTTCCATACATAAAAAGAGGAGTCCCAGGTGAGCCCCAGAATGGAGCAGGACTTTTGGTTCCAATCTTTTGTGCTGATTTTCTTAGTAGGAGTGCTGAGGGCCATCATACTTGCACACGTAGCAACTGAAATGGTTTGGCACCGAGGAAGCAATCCCTCCCACACAGGCCTCCTACTTTTCCTCTGCCCATCCCTCTCTCTCCTGCCCACCTTCTCAGGCTGCGCTCACTATTTCTCCCAGTCCAGCATAGATGAGTTCTGCTGCATTTTTTTCATGTAGATTTGTCCCAGTGAACCAGGATTGAGGTGGAATTATAGTTAATACACATGTATGCCAGGTAGAGTTGTGAATGCAACCTTAGGAAAGCCATGCTAATCAAATCGATGCCCTAGCTTCGAGTTATATTTCTGCATCTATTTGAAAAAGTTTTTCATCATTGGCTTAAGATACATTTCCTACTAAAGAAACCAAAATGTCAGGTGACTGATGTTCAACTGATGGCCAGTCCCTTCCCACTCCAGTGGCTCAATGGTGTGTGTCACAGTGTTAGGGGACATCTACCCAAACCCAGTCACCCTTTCAACTTTGTCTTCTCTTTCCTTCATATTCTCTTCCGAGGGTCCTCTCACACCTGTAACGTGTTCCAGGAAACACCATCCTTCACTTGTACCAGCTCTGCCACTGTCATTCATGTATGCTTTGCCCATCAAGGGAATGTCTATCAAATAACACCTAGAAAATGGCAGAGATGGAGCCCATAAGTCTGCATTGCAGAATATATGGAGATCAGGGTTAGATTCCAAAACCCTTCAGTTGCTGTGGGTTTTAGAGGAATGTTCTAATGTAAATAGGTCATGAGCAAAAGGTAGTCCTCAAACAGAAGTGAAGGAAAAATACACACATACATACATGCATTCATTCATACATACATAATACATACATACATACAACATACACATACATACATGATACATTCTCAGTTTCGTCAGGACACTGTCATAGATGGTTTACTAAATTTTTAAGCAAAATGTTTTAGAGAAGGGGTTTGTAAAGACGACTCACTGCCCCTGCAGAACACTCGGATTTAGTTCACATGGTGGCTCAAAATTGTCTACAGCAACTCCATTTCCAAAGGATTTGATGGCCTCTTCTAACCCCAGTGGGGACTAGACATAGATGTGGGACACATACATACATTCTCGGCCAGCACTTACACACATAAAATAAGAGTCAATCAATCTTAAAGACCACGGTAGAACCACTGATTCATAACAAACAAGAGCTCGTGAAGACGGCACTAAGATGGTGTCTACATAGACTTCCCAGTCTGGCATAGTTGGAAGGGTGATGGAAAGTTGGTAGTAAGGACATGATCGACTTTATTTCTTGAAGAAACTTTTCCAAAACTCAGATAGCTTTCCTTGAAGACTTCTGTGGAAACTTTTCTGGAGGGGAAATTATCTGTTGTACGGCATCTTCACCTACAGTTCAAATTTTCACATTAGTAATAACTATCTTTGGTCCTGTGGTCAAGGCTACTGGGTCTATTTAAGCTTGAGTTAACTCTCTCTCTAAGGCTGTCGCCAAAGGGACCTTGTGCGAGAATGTGCTTATTAGAGTTTTCTTTTGTTTCTGGAGTGCTCAGTCATGAAACCTGCTTTAAGGAGACCAGACGGTGAACTCTGGGGTGAGGGTTGCATGGAGATCAGGACTAATTACGGGACTAATTAGATATGTATTTCAGATGTCAGAGCTATATTCTTGGCATCGTGGGGTTCAACCCTGGAGAAGTAACTTCTCTTCTCTGAGTTATTATATCCTTCAGTGAAACTTTGACCTGGCCTGTTTAATTAGCAGTTAGGGGGAGAGTCGAGCATTTGTGAACACACACCACACATTGTATGTGAGGGGAAGGAATAATATATATATTATAATTATTATTATTATTATTATTATTATTATTATTATTATTATTATTATTATATTATTATATTATTATTATTACTTAGCTTTAGAGTTTTAGGCTAACCTCAGTTTCTAAGAAAGTAACTCAGAAATTAAGATGCTGATCTTGGGGAAATCTTACACAAAGTCTCTGTCTGTTAAAATCTGTCCTTCTGCCCTTCTGTTCCTTCCCACTCCAACCGCAGGCCCGAAGGTAGGATGATACATGTTACATAGCTACAGCACCGATAACCAAATTCTGATCCTTTCTTAGGAACCCAAATCTAGGCTTCCTAACAGAAAATATCTCTGTCCCCTCTTGGCAGCTCTGGGGATGTATTATAATCACTGTTTTCACAGAAGATATCCTGCAAAATTGGAGAATACCAGAGGGAAGAAAGTACGGCTGACAATACCCGGCTCGTTTAGGTGACATGTCACTAGAGACCAGGAGAGTAGGAGCAATTAGGAAGTTGATTGTGCGTTGTCCATCATTGAGGTGTGTGTCATCCCTCACACATCTCAGTACAGTGAGAAATGGTCTGAATCTGACTCACAGGACACTAACGTCCAGGATGCTGTGATCCTACTCATAAGATCTTGCCTATTTCCTGTGCCATCCTCTTCCCTCGTCGCCTGTCCAGAGCAGATGAGAGAAGAAAGCAAGACCCATTACGATTTCCTCATCGTGACTCCATCACAATGGGCTGAGAGGCAGGACGTGGTTGTGTATGCCTGCGAAGTCAGCATTCAGAGACATGAAGACTCTGGTGAAGACGAGCCTCATCCACAGAGTGAGTTCCAGGCCACCTGAGACCACAGAACGAGATTCTGACTCAGAAAACCAAAAACAAATAAGATTGTGCTGAAAAAAAAGAAAGAAAGAGAAAGAAACCAAACTGAATACAAAGTACAAATTTATGTGTAATGGATGCTAAGGCTTTTAATTTCTAAAATAATCATTTTTCTGACACCCAAAAGAAACCTGAAAATATAGAGATCAGAGGCCAAGGAGATGGCTAGTGAGTAACGGCATTGGGTGCCTGGCCTGGCAACCTAGGTTCAAACCCCAGGAACTGCACCCCCTGCCAATACACACATGAAAAATCATTGTAATAAAATATTTTACTATAAGTATAGACTCGTCCAAGATACTACACCAGGTTAGGAAAGGGAAACATGACAAGGCATGTTTGAAACAATAATGGGAGAATGCAACTATGTAGCAAACCCATTCAGGAAACTGGTTTTGGCTTTGAGGAAGAAGACAAAATGGTATGATTCTAAAAGCGAGAGGACATGACCAGAATTGTTGTGTGAATAGTAGACAAGCTGTAGTGTGAACTGGGAGCGGGAGGAGGAATCATTCATTAGGAAAGAGACGCGGACTGAAGTCACCCAGAACATAGGGGAAACTGGAAAAACTGACTCTCTTCCAAAGAGGTGTTAGAAGCCTGCATGCATAGAAGGTTTCTGCCGTTCATCTTACCTGTGAGCCACGACTGGAGTCATGTGACTGCTGGAGCCTTTCCTTGGGCCATAATAATAACAGTCAGCTATTCTGTAAAGAGCTTAGCACGTCCAAGGAACCGTGCTGGGGATTTCTGTGCATGGCCTCCTTGATTTCACGTCATAGGTCTATTAGGTGAGCACTTAGGGTGAGTCATTCCATAGCTGAGAAAGTGGGTCTCAGAGAGGAAACTGTGTGTGCCCGGACACACAAAGCTACTCAGTGGGAAGTCCTATTCAAACCCAAAGACCCCCGTCAACCCCCAACCACACTACAGGGATATCTGTATTTTAATTATGTGGAAAGTTTGCATAGTAGACAGGATAGTAGCAGTTTCCGTGCACCCATCAACTGGCTCTAAGGGCCATTGTCAAAGACACTTGGTTTAACTTCTAGTACTAACCACCCCCTCCAGTGGATTAGTTTCAATACATTAAGACACGTTACCATTTCGTATATGCCTGTTTAAATGTATATCTTTATGGTTTCTTTAAAACATATCAACAACACTATCAATACTGAAAAAAATACCTAATATCTCCAAATATCTATTAACTGCTTGAATCTCATGGTGGTGAGTCTTCATTGTTAAGTTGACCCTGTATAGAGTCATCTAGGAGACACACCTCTGGCCAGGTCTGTGAAGGTGCTCCAGAAAGATTAACCCAAGAAGAGAAATCCCCCTCGCACCATGAATGTAGACAGCAGCATCCTGGGAAACTGGATCCCATACTCAACACAATAGGGGCAAGAAATCTTGATGAGCACCATCATTCTCTCCCCATTCCCAACTGTGACACAATGTGACCAGCCACCTTACATTTCTGCTGCCAGGCCTTCCCTGCTATGATGCACTGCCTGGATCTTCCAAGTGTTTTCATGATGTATATTGTCACACACACACACACACAAAAAAAAAACAGAAATGAAGAGAGTGACTTATACAAATCTCATAAGTACCCATATTGTTTATTTGAATCAGAATTTAAATAAAGCCTCCACATGCCAGGTAGGGAAAAATCGGCAGCCAATTTTATCCAAAGCAGAATTGCTTCTCCACAGAGAGAAATACAGTATAGATGGGAGAGTTCTGCTGTATGCCTGGTCACAAACAAGCTCCAAACACTTTGGAATAAAAAAAGTTACACCCTGAAATTAATAGCAAGGACTACTGCCATGTATTTGGAAGTACTTAGAAGAATCTCTGGCATGTATAAGGCCCTCATTGAATTCTGACTTCCTTCTGAAGAGGAAAAGAAGAAAAAAATGTAAGGGTAGTCCAAGAAGCTTGAAGAAACATCTTGGAGTGCTCTGGCTACTGATCCTTGGAGAGCGTTCTGCGTTTGTTCCTGGACCACAGTTGTGCCAAAGTGGCTAATGACAAACGGCTTCCAGTCTTCCCCACCAATGTGTTTCAAGCTCTGCAACATTTCTCACACAAAAAGGAAGCCTGTGACTTTAAGATGATCTCAAATTCAGAAAGATTGTAATATTAAAATATTTACCTTCATACCAATTAAATATTTAAAATATATAAATATTGTGGCCAGAGGCTCCAATTAGGTCTGAGAGATGAATGGAGAATAAACTAGCAGAGCTGAATTAGCTGCTTATGCGTTGTTATAATACCATACTGTTACCAAAGGGAAGTTAAAGAAGAGAGGGTTTATTTTGCCTGACAGCTACAGAGGTAGAGTCCATGGCGGCAAGGAGGAGATATGCAAGCAGCAGGAGCAGGAAGCTGAGGGGTCAAATCTTTAACCTAAGCACAGAACAGAGAGTAAAAGGAAAGTGCAACCAGGCCTTAAACTCTCAGAGCCTCCCCCAAGGCTGCCCTCCCCATAACCTCTCCAAACAGTGCCACCAACCGGGGCCCAAGAGTTCAAACGCCCAAGCCTATGGGGAATATGTCTCATTCAAACAACAAGAGCCAATCCGATTCACTCTTGAGCTGGCTTTTTATTTTACAAGTTTGGGCAAAGCCATTCATTCCTCAATGGTTCAGTTTAATAAGGTATAAGACAGCAGTTCTGAGTAAGGAAATTTTAATGATCAAATATCAGTACATTGGGGAAGATAATATGAATATATGTTGAAATCAAGTTTAAGTTGGCTCTGTCATTTAATGTATATGTGGCCTTGTGCAAAATAATTTAATCTTTCTGAACACCAATCTTCACATTTGTTTAATGTAATTTATCTCACAAGACTGTTGTTAAGACAGAAATAATAAGCATTATATGCAGAAGCCTAATCTTTCACTGCTTCTTAATAATGGTTATTACATCATTAATTGTTTTTAGTAAAATTAGTATTGGGTACTTGCAATTTTTAAAACATTTTTACTTATTCCTTGAGAATTTTATGCAATGCATGTTGATTATATTCTTTCCCCTCCCCCAACTTCTTCCTGTTCCTTCCCCACGATCTACCCAACTTTGTGTCCTTTCTCTCTCAAAAAACAAAGCGTGACAAACAGAAACAATAGCAACAATAGGTACACCAAAACAAAACAGTCGTGGGGTCCAACCAGTCTGTGTTGGCCAACTACTTCTGAGGCCTGCACGGGAGCACAGTTGATGGAATAGTGCCACTCCTTTGAAGAAAATGGACTTTTCCTCTCCTAGCAGCTAGAACTTTCCAATAGCTTCTTGTCTAGGAGCAGGACTTTGTGTTCTCTTTCCTTCCTCCATGCTGAAATCTTGTCTAACTTATGCCATGGGCAAGTTTTGTGCTTGCTCAGTTTCTGAGTTTGTGCATTGTCTGATATATTGGGTCTGGAAAACACTGCTTGCTTGAAGTCTCTTCAAATCTTCCCACTCTCTCTTCCACGTCGATTCCTGAGGCTTGAGGAGAAGGGTGTGATAAGGACATCTCAGTGTGGGGCACCCACAGTCGTGGGGCTCTGTGATAATTACCATCTACTCCAAGAAGAAAGCCACCTGATGAGGGTGGAACTCCACGAGCAGCCTTTGAGGTACAGAGCAGACACAGGCTCGCTTTCTTTTGTCTTCGGCTCCCTCAGAGATTTGTATCTATACGGTCCTCAGGGAAAACATCAATAAGATTTAAGACAGATTTCTCTCTTTTATGGTTTAACTTAAATAAATTTCTGGCATGTTTCTGCTAGGGTCCGAGAGAAGTCCCCAAAGAAGACCAACAGCCACATATGCAATAACAAGAGCGCTTTATTAATTCCAACGTTGGGGTGGCACTTGGTGACCCCCAAAGAAGGCCACAAGTTCCTTTTAAGCACAATTAGGGGAATTCCAGAGAAGAAGAATTAATCTGTGGCTGATTGGTGGAGGAAAGATTAGTATGGGTGGAAGGTCCTAGTGGTTAGGGACCTTCCAGCAGGAGGGTAGAGAAAGCTATCCTTAGCCTGCAGAAGTCAGGGTGCGGCATCTGCTGAACTAGCAGAGGAGCTTTGGGGGCCTGCTGAGTCAGCAGAAGGGCTTGTGGGTGCTTGTTGATAGTCACCCATAAGTTGTGGTTTTCATGAGACCTGCTTGCTCAGCTCTGTCCCATTCTATTGAAGTAAAACTGAAGTCTGATATCTGGGGCTGGAGAGATGACTCAGTGGTTAAGAGTACTGACTACTCTTCCAGAGGACCCGGGTTAAATTCCCAGCACCCCACATGGCAGCTCATAACTGTCTGTAATTCTAGGTCCAGGAGACCCAACACTCATGGCAAAACACCAATGTACATAAAACATAAATAAATAAATAAATAAATAAATAAATAAATAAATAAATAAATTTATTTTTAAAAAGTCTGATCTCTGCCAGGGCTCTGGTCTACTCTCCCCCCCCCCCAACAGCCTTTTCAGTTTTCTTAGAAATAAACTTTATTAACAAACAAAACAACAACAACAAAAGCAAAGAAAAAAAAACACTAAGTAGAAATCTTGCCAGACATAGTGGATTACAAATTTCATTGTATCTCATGCCAGCCCCAGTCCAGATTTGGTAGTTCCAAGAGACTCTTCCCGGATGGGAACTTTTCACATTCATCAGTCCAAGAAAGAAAAGAGGCAGAAGGGGCAGCAGAACACATTGCAAACGACCCACAAACCCTAATAGAAGCAGCCCTCCAGGAGACAGACTTCAGTGAATCAGCTCAACTCTATTCCAGAGTTTAAAGAACATAGATACACAACTGGAGAACCTGAGGATAGACTCTAATTTGCAGTAAGTGGCATGCTCCTATCACGTGGCTTATATGTGGCAGTAGGGTCCTATCACAATGGCTAGAGCATTTGCCTAATTGCCACATGGCTTATCAAGGGAAAAGAGATTTAAGAAACTGTCAAGGGTCCCCCTTGAGATAAGTCAGGCATAGTGGGTCTAAAGACATCCTTCAGATAAAACTGGGTAGAGAGCAGGAAGCTTCTGCTGCGGAGAGGGAGTCCTCCATGTTGCTGAGCTTAGAGAAAGCTGCCAGGCTATGGTAGACTGCAATCTCTGATTAGCAGGACCTTCTATGCTAGTCTGGGCTATACAGAGCACTCCAGTGTTACATAGCAAGAGCCTGTATTTAAATAAGTAAACAAACAAACAAACAAACAGTGCATCTTGGTTTTTAAGTAGCTCCAGGTCAATAAATTTACTACTCTAAAGAACAACTTCTGGGCACTGACAGAGTTTCCATTTTAATATTTTAGTTGTTTTATTTTTATTTACTTACTTATACATCCATTTATTTATTGGCCTCAATTGCACAATTGTGTCTCAATGTCAGTTATATTTTAATAAAATGCTGATTGGCCAGTAACCAGGCAGGAAGTATAGGCAGGGCGATCAGGCAGGAAATAGAGTTAAGGCAATAAGAACAGGAGAATTCTGGGAAGAGGAAAGCTCAATCTGTAGTCATAACCCAGACACAGAAGAAGCAAGATGAGAATGCCTCGCTGATAAAAGATACCAAGCCACATGACTAACACAGACAAGAATTATGGGTTAAGGTGTAAGATATAAGGGTTAATAAGAAGCCTGAACTAATAGGCCAGCCAGTTTATAATTAATGTAATAGATCTCTGTGTGTTTCTTTGAGATGGAATGGCTGCGGGACCTGGCGGGACAGAAACCCTGGCAACAGTCCGCAGTGTTAGAATTATAGGTTTTTGTCACCATAACCAGCTTTCAACTGTAGTTTCAGATCACCTTTTTGCTTCACAGGCTTTTCATTAATTTTGAGAATTTCATATCAGGTGTTTTTAAATATATTCATACCCCATCCACAGTTATGCAGGGTGGAGATGCTGAACCAGTAAGAATCCAGCTTTTATCATCTCCTATTTTTGTATCAGCTATTATGGCATCTTGTTTATCAAATAAATAACCATTTATAGGTGTGATATAATAAAAGAAATCAAATTATAAAATGTCAGTTTACCACTTCAGAAATCAATTAGACGATTAGAAGTGGTTGACTTTCAGACTTCACGCGAGAAAGCAAATTCTGACTGTGAATGACAAAGACTGAAGTTCAAACTCCATTGTCACTAACCCTTGGTTGCTTAGCATCTGCTTCCTTGCTGCAAAATAACAAGTGATTAAGTCTATCCTTTAAGATACCTGTAAATATCAAATGAGGTTTTGCATGTGGTGAACCCACCATAGAGCTATAATTATGATTGTTTACAGTGATGTGTGGATAAACAAATCACCTAGGTCCTTCTAGGACTGACATATTTGACCAAAGTTCTGAGACTTAACATTTATTTAATTCAGTGGTAATGCTCACTCCGGGCCTTAGTCTGTGCCTAACCGACTATAGATGCTTAATCAACACACACTGAATGACTCGTAGGATGTCAGATGCTCACAAACCCTTATCTAAAAGGTGGAATAGGATGGTGGGAATTCCTGGCCATACACAGAAGATATTTCAGGAGAAAAAGAAGTATGTGCTTACCTCCAGGCCACGGTGGTGCACGCCTTTAATCCCAGCACTCGGGAGGCAGAGGCAGGTGAGTCCCTGTGAGTTCGAGGCCAGCCTGGTCTACAAGAGCTAGTTCCAGGATAGCTAGGACTGTTAACCCTGTCTCAAAAAACCAAAAAGAAAGAAAGAAAGAAAGAAAGAAAGAAAGAAAGAAAGAAAGAAAGAAAGAAAGAAAGAGAATGTGCTCGCTATGTTTGTCATCCGAGATCTTTGTGCTTGTCACAAATACTTTCCGAGTGTTCAGCGTTTCAAAACACCCACAGGTAATGCCTCAAAGGAAGAAAACTCTGTAGTGATGGTGTCATGAAGCGTGCCAAGTCGGCAAACATCCTTTACATGTGTTGTCTTTCTGCAGCATCCCCAGCAAGTGTATTAAGTACAGATTACATCACTCATGCTCGGCAGCAATCTCATGAAATATCTGTAGTGCCTTCTCTAGGCAAAGAAATTGCGATAGGAACCAAGCAATTTGCCTAAGGTCTTGAAGCTTGCAAGCAATAGCTCTAAATTCAAATCAGATCGGCTCTCTTTCAACTCACTTCCCATGACTTTTATCCTTATATTCACCGTGGAGCTTTTGTATGAAGAGCTAGCTCTCTGTTTAACATTTACTGCGCTTTCTTCATCTACGTGAGACTATCCTTCATAGAAAGCATCTAATAAGAGGTATAAAATAACCAAAAAAGGCATCCAATTACAAATAAGATTTAAGTGCCACAGAAGAAAATATGTGATGTTATAAGAAAATACAACAGGGAGACCTATTTATGGGCAGCTGAAGTAAGAGATGACAGATTCCTGGGAAATCCGCTGAGAGTTGGGTTTCCAACTCCACCCGCCTGGGATTGTCTAAGGCTTGTTTACTGTCTCAGGGCCTTAGGAGGAGGATTGCTGCTGCATTCTCTCATTTCTCTCTAAGGACTCTGAGTCTCCATTGCAGGATTTATCATCTCCCACTTTGCAGGATTTAGCATCTCCCACTTTATTCCTTGCCCAGGAGGCCCCATGACAAAGAACTGCAGAGCCTTTGATGTTGGTCCATCTCCAAGGGACCCTGAGCTTCTGATGTGACATCCTCCAGAATGACTGCCACATAAGAAACTACAAGCACCTTTGTGAGGGGTGTTACCTCCTAATAGGCTTCTCCTTTTTTTCATTTGATGTGGCCCTCTAGGATGTTAAATACAGTCAAATACTTCTACAACTTTCTGTAAGAAACACAGAGTGATAGAGGAGCGAAGAATGCAAGGACACATAGAAGTAAACCCCCAAGTATAAACACACACACACACACGGGGGGGGGGGGGGGGGGGAGAGAGAGAGAGAGAGAGAGAGAGAGAGAGAGGGGGAATCTAACTCTAGCATGAGGGTTAGAGACAGAATGGTTTTCCATTTTTAGAGATGTCAAGACCAGGCATTAGCTTCCCAACCAGCAAAGAGAGCAAGGATGTCATTATCCAAAGAAGGAGCTGAAGCAAACCTCGCATACAAGCAGTAGGAAAACTCCTTTAGACCCATGTGCTCCTACACAAAGTTTTAAAACTATAGATAGCTCCTTGATCCAATACAATGATCACGGTGCCACATAACAACGCATGAATGCTGTCATCAAACCTAGATTCGAATCAAGCTTTGCTGCAAAATGCCCTGAGTTTTACGAGTCATTTTAGCTGTGAAATTCAAACAATGATCCTTATACAACAGTATTATTATCATTAATATAAATATTGGCACACAGGTAGAAACCAGTGCCTTAGCTTTAGAGACAAGAGTAACAATGGCTTTAATGGTAAGATCAATAGTATTGGAAAAGGCTAATTGATACTGTCCAGGTTGCAGACGATGGCAGCTGGGCCTTGTGCAGGTCTCAGAGCTGTTTAGGAGGTCAGTGTTGGAGTATTTGTGAGGAACAAAAAGAAAGAAGAAGGTTATGTTCAGGGGCATGGTGGTGGTGTGACTTCAGATTGAGTCCTTGTCAGGTACCTGCCTGCCCAGTGACTCCTCAAAGTACACCCCAGGAGCTAATCCAGAAGGTGGTCCCCATCCACCATCCTGCATGGTTGTCTGCAGAACACACAATGGAGCTCCGCAGGACTTTATCACTCAGCCGGCAGGGTAGTGATACCTCAGCCTACTCAATCGCTGTTCAATTCTTCTGAGCTTCCATCCCAACCAGGCACGGTGGTTGCACCTGTAATTCCAACAACTCAGAAAGCTGAGGCAGGAAAATAATATGAATTCAAAGTTAACTGGAACTACAGAGTGAGACTTTGTCTCAGGAAAAAAAAAAACACATTTAATAATAGCAATTATATTTATATATGTGTTTGAAAAACTATGCCATATGAGAGCTATACTATTCTATTTTCCAAGGTCTAGTGTTTTTACATATTCACAAATCCTTGAGAATAATTGAATAGATTTCTCTCAGACTTCACCTCAACAACCCAAAAATCAAATTCTATTTTTCAGATGTCTGGAAACACTTTTGTTTGAAACAAGAACAGAGTTAACATTAAGACTGCACCTTTCTTTAGAAACCAAAGCCATGAATGTTTGCTCTCTGGTGATGACCTTTAGATAGATAATAAACTTATAGAAGCAAGTGTCCTCTCTTCCTCTCCTATGTAAGTTTAGCCTTAGGTTTAGAGCCAACTTCTGTCACACCAAGCATGTGAGTGTGTGGCATTCATGTGGTTTCATGTGCCTCTTGGCCTTGTTCTACACAGAGGACCGGCAAAGCCACTGGAACCAAACAGAACTCCA
Source organism: Myodes glareolus (assembly GCF_982192425.1). Lineage (NCBI taxonomy): Eukaryota > Metazoa > Chordata > Mammalia > Rodentia > Cricetidae > Myodes > Myodes glareolus. The sequence continues at coordinate 63,128,258 of NC_142031.1, forward strand.
GGTATGTTTTGTTTGCTGGGTCCAAGAAGGGTCTTTATCTGAGCATTCAGTTTCAACGTTCCTCTCAAGAACTGGGCCCTGCATTCACTTACTTTATAAAGGCATGCTCTTCTCAAGTTGGCCTCAAGTCCATTGTGTAGGTGAGGATGACCTTGAGCTTCTGATCTTTCTATCTTTAGCCTCCCAATGCCCTGTGTGATTTGTGTGGTAGGGAACACTGAACATGGGGCTTCATGCAGGCTACTCCATCATTAGACCAACTGAGCCCTTGTATCCACGGTTGATGAATGATTCCATTTCATCTGATGTGCGTTCCAAATTCTTAAAAGAGCACATCTATTTTTATCTCTCTTTGGAGAGTCCTTCCCATTCTCTAATCTCCCCATTCTCATCAGTTGGCCTGTGATGGGCCATACAGGTCAGGAACCCAACCTTGATCAAATTTAAGGACATCTCGGTGTAAAAAAACCACTTACCACTGCTTCCCTGGACATGAAATATTGATAGAGCCATTTTCATGAAAGAAGAAGTGAAACATATTAATGGCTGATATGCCCAATGTTTGAGGAAAGGGACAATCAGGAAGGTGAGATGAAGAGGAAAGAGGACTAACTGCTTCCTAACCAAGAATAGTTGAGGCATCACGGCCTTGTGTTGTGTGATGCGGAACCTAGAGCGAAGTCCAGCAGGCTGGCACTGTTTTCTCCATCTAATGCGGGTGGTTCTCAGTCTTCCTAATGCTGCCACTCTTTAATTCAGTTCCTCATGTGGGTATGACCCCCAGCTATAAAATCATTTCCATTACTACTTCCTAACTGTGATTTCGCCACGATCATGAACCATAGTGTAAGTATATGATACGCTGGATACCTGTGAAGGGGTCGCGACCCACAGGCTGAGAGCCACTGGGAGGTCCTAACAAAAGAAGCCAGTGAGCAGACTTCCAGTGTGCTTGGTCATCCAGCAGCAGGGAAAGAGCCTGAGCCGTTTTGCCAGTTCCTTGAAATAGAGTATTAAGTTATGCCTAGCAACACTCAATACAGCATGCAGAATGGTGGGAGTAGAGATGATTGGTCAATCAATCAATCACCCTGAAGACTAGGGCAGCCAAGACAGCTCTTAAAAGCTGAAGGAAACAGCCAATTGCTGAATGCTTGAGAATTGCCTGCTTGTGGTCAGAGTTTACAGTCTTAAAAAGCAAGAGTTTCACTCTAAAAGAATAAAAAAAGAGTGTGGAAAAAAACATAGAAGTGGAAAGAATAAATATTATAATCCTAATATTCAAACTTATAAAAGTTATTTGACCTATTTCTATCTGGTTTCTAGTCCAAGCACCTAATTTTTCTCTTGTACATTAGTAATAAAGCTGAACATGGTGGCTCACTTTTATAATTTAAGTCCTCAGAGGACTGAGACTGGAGAATCTCCCTAAGCCAGCCAGGGCTACAGAGCAAGACTATCTCAAAAAAAAAATAAATAAAAACCACAGTGGTGTTATGGGTAAAATGTATATTCCTTGTTAAAATTTCTTGTGCTGAGCAAAACATACCTGCAATCTCAGCACTTGGGAGGCTGAGAGAGGAGGGTCATGATTCAAGGCCAAAGGTCAACCTGAGCTACACAGAACAAGCCTGTCAAAATAGGAAGTGCTAGAGATGTAACTCCTTAGCAGAGGACTTTGTAGCATGTGAGAGATCCCTGATCCTTAGCACCGCCAATAAGTAAATATAGTGTGTTTTCCTGGGCCACTTTTATTTAGTCTGCTTAATTCAGGAAGAATGTCAGGTTAAGAAAATGTATTAGTTAATGTAAAATAAAATTTAAAAAGATAAAATGAATTTTGTGGTGGCAAATGCCCGTAATTCAGAACTTGGGAGGTCGAGACAGGAGGCTCCAGAGTTCAAAATCATTCTTACCTGCACAGCACGTTCAAGGCCAACCTGAGTTACAAGAGACACTGTCTCAAAACAAAACAGGACAGAAGAAAAGAAATTTTCAGTAACAACAGAAGAGGGAAGCAAGGTTTTCTTCTGCTTCACTCTAGTCCAAATTTCTAATATCTAATGTAAAGTTTTCTTGTGTGGTCCAGCAACCTCCTTTGTGCGTCTTCCCTCAGTCTTTTTCATCTAAAAGGCATTTTCAAAGTTACAAGGCACACAAAAAAGCAGTGACTAGATAACTGGCCAGAGATTGTGAGCCCTTTGACAATAGAATGCATGAATATTTGCTGGTAAGAAGGTCTGTATCTCACCGTCCTGTGAGATTATGCGGCGCGTCCTCTAAGAAATCATTCCATCACGTATGGGTAGGATTTCGTAAGAACAACTCCAGATGTTCACGTGCTCATTTTACGTATTCAGGTCAAAGGCAGGAAACTAGGAGGCGGAAAGAAGTGCTCATTCCCCAACTTGCTTTCTTCCATCACAGAGTTTCAGAACACTCACGTTTTCTGAAGTCTGACTCGGCTATTTTCTTAAGTCATTTTTTAAAAATCACTATCAGAATGTCCACATAGTGTAAGCATCAGCGAGGGCAAGAATCCCTATCACACAGTGCTCCCATAGTCTACTGAAGTCAGGCAGGTAAGCAATTATCAGAATGCACAAAGACTAGCTGGTATCACGGAAGCATCTCTAACAAAATGAAAAATTCATTTGAATTTCCATCGTGATTTGATGTACTAAATTTAAATATCACAAGAACAGAATAAGGAGGAAAGGACCTACAAGAGTAGTAGGGAGGGTGTAGGGAGGGGCAGTAAGCAGGGGTGGTAGATAAGAACAAAGTAATGAAATGTGTTTATGAAATGCAACAGTGAAATCTATTACTCTGTATGCTAATTTAGAAAAGCAGCAGGGAGACCGATTAGTCAAGTGGCACATGAGTTAGGACCCAAGTTCAGATCCCCAACACCCAAATTTGCAACCCTATTGCTATAAACCCAGGGCAGGAGAAATGAAGACAGGAGAATCCGTGACGATTGTGGGCCAGCCAATCTAGCCAATCAGTGAGTTCCAGGTCTCTTGAGAGCTCTTATCTCAAAAAAGTTAAGTAGAGCAGAACTAAGGAATGCATTCAGTGTTGACCTTTGGCCTCCACAAGCACATGTACTGACATGTATATATGCACACATTAAGATGCACACATACATGCAATACACACTAAGATATAAAATAAAATGAATAAAACCACCTGAGAAATCCTAATAGAATGTGTGGACGGGAACATCTTCTGAATTTAAAATTAACATGCTTTAAGTTAGTAAAATCCTCAGCTATGATGCTTCTTTAGTAATCCAAAACCTGTAGTAGCACAGTTGGCTGCAAGAAGTGCTTTATCCCTGTGATCAGAAGTCTTGATGGGAACTGTGACCCTCCACCACTGACTGGACTCTCCAGACAGTATCTGGAGTATTTTGCTAGCCCAGGAAAAGCTCAGATTTCAAATTTCAGTTGTATGGCTTGTGTTTCACTTTCTTGCCTTTATAGAGGTGAAAACTTGGCAAACCACACTACTGAAAGCTGGGGAAAGTCCTATTAGCCAAACTGTTCTATCAAAAAGAAAAAGATAGAACAGTTGTAGTTTCCTCTAGTAGCACGTTAGATTAAAAAAAAATTTTCTGCATTTTTGCAAACACTTGATGTCCACATGATTAAAGTTTGTCAAATGGATATATACATATACACATATGCACATATGTGTGCTTATACAATATATATTCCCTCTTAAGTGTTTTGTCATTATTTTATATATTATTGGTTTCTTCTGTGAAAATGATTTAGCCATAGGATTTACCTATTTCTCATTAGAACATTTTGCATTTTCTCATCCACCGTTTGGAATGCTTAACATGTTCTGAAAACAACACCCTGGGTTCAAATCATTGCAGAAACATTTTCTTTGCCTTTTATCCTCATCCACGCTTGCTTTTGTCTTAGGAACAAAGTTTTTAATTTTTATCAGTCTCTTATATGTGCAATTTGTACATATTATTTGTTTGAGTGTTCGTATGTGTTTTGTGATCATTATGAGGTAAAAACATAATTTTATTTCTCTGGACAATTCAATATCAAACACAATTTAATTGGATATATTTTCCTTATAGGCACCCACTATCTCACGTTTTCTTGAAACCATCAGTTCTTTTTGTATTGTTTTTTTTCCTGTATTTTTAAATGCAGAAACTTAATGGACTAGTTGCATTTTTAAATGGGAAATCATTTTACCATGAATTGGCTGTGTCTGGCATCAGGATTTTTATGAGCTTGAGTACCTCTTACGGTATAGACACATAGAGCTGTCTTACAGATGCAAATGAAGCACACAGCTATGCAGGCAGGTGAGATGAGACAGAAAAGGTCATGAGCATCTCCTGTAGCAACCACTATGCTTGGTTTGTTACTTATGTTACCTCTAATTTTACAAAATTCCTTTGAGGCAGTATTATCACAGCTTCATGGATGATAAAAACTAAGTCTTGGAAAGACTAATTAATTGTCCAAAATGGTAAAACTAATTTGCTCAAAATGAGCCAGTGATTTTTCCATTATTCAAAATTGGGTGATTAAAAATTCTATCCAGAACCACTCTGATATAATTGAGAAAGAATTGATTCATAATCTAAAAATATCCAGAGCACCAAGAGCCTTTGTTTTAGCAATGGATTGGGTCAAAATAACCACTTGGTTTTGTTATCTGAGCCAGTATTGTCTCTAGTCTGAAGACAATAAATAATAATTATCTGAACACTATGTTAGTGTCTACTCTTATTTAAGACAGTTTAGTTCAGTTCTCCTTGAATGTGATAGTCAGTTAGAACCCAAATGCATGCCCCTTTGGAGAGTCATGAGCAAGCAAAGTGTCTAGGAGAACTTGAAATTGGTCTTTCTGTCAACTAGTTTGAGATAACCTCTGTGTTATGATATGTGAAATGAATGCATTCCGCAGCAACTATCAAAGGTTGCTATCAAGATAAGGAGTACATATTTTTTAAATTGTGGAAAGGTAAGTCATTAAGTTAGTCTGTTTGGTAGCAATAATCCATAGAGATATAGAGGTGAGCAAAACAGTCCAGGCCCTCAACCTCCCAAAGTCTACATTCTAGCAAAAACAAAGTGAGGATGATCACATAAATTAACAAAAATATTAGGTCAGCTGAGATAGTTTTGCATACTATAAATAATATAAGTCAGGCAGTGATGGTGCATGCCTATAATCCCAGAATTCAAGAGGCAGAGGCAGGCAGATCTCTGAATTTGAGGCCAGCCTGGTCTACAGAGTGAGTACCCGGACAGCCAGAGCTACCCAGAGAAACCTTGTCTCAAAAATCCATAAGAAAAGAATATAAAGACTCATAATTCAGTGGTACCTACAAGTGTGAGAGGACAAATTTAAGTGGTCAGAGAGACCTAAGAAGTGACATACGATAGCCCTGAACAGTGAGAAGCCACCCACACGTACTGACAGAAAAAGCAAAGGCCCCCATGTGAGAATGCTTTTTCTATGCTAGAGACTGTCACAAGGTCAGCGTGACGGAGGCATAGTCATCAAGGGGTAAGTATGACTATCCCTTGGGGATAGGGTGAAGCAAGTGGATGAATATGCACAGATTTTCTTAGAATAGTACTGAGAAATTCCTGTTATGCTGGCATACATGGTATTAATTCTTTCGCTCTCAAAATGTGCTTTTGGGGGTAATCAGTTATAAAATGTCAACTATGGAAATGTAGTAAGTAGCCAGATTACTTGGATATAGATGGCAAATGAGTAAAAACTTTAGATGGCAAGGAAATTAAATAAAGACCTTAGCAGGAGGGCTGCCTAGTCTTAGGTCAACTTGACACTCAAATTAGAGTCATCTGAGAGCAAGGCACTTCAATTGAAAATGCCTCCGTAAGATATGGCTGTAGACAAGCATGCATGGTATTTCCCAGCCCACTGTGAGTGGTGCCATCCTGGGCTGGTGGCCCTGGGTTTTATAAGAAAGTAGGCTAAACAAGCCATGAGGAGCATGCCCGTGAGCAGCACCCTTCCATGGCCTCTACATCAGCTCCTGCCTCCAGGCTCCCACCCAGTTTGAGCTCCTGTCCAGACTTCCTTCGATGATGAGCAGCAATATGGAAGTGTAAGCCAAGTAAACCCTTTCTTCCCCAACTTAATTTTTGGTCCTGATGTTTCACTGCAGCAATAGAAACCCTAACTAAGACAGAGAGTAAGTAGCAAATTGGTTCCTCTCACTCCATAACCAATTCCCATTTTAGTCTAAGCTCGAGCCAGCTTGCTCCTGGCACATGCGACAGGGCAGATGAGATATGTGGATAAGAGCTTAGAGTCTGTGGAGAGCATTCAGTGGAAGGGCTCAGGCATTTATCTAGTGGTTGGAACAGCCCAGGATACTTGCAGTAAATAAAAGAACGTACCCTGAGGAATAGAGAAGAGAAGGTACTCTAGAGAAGAAAGGATGCTTGCTCTACGCCATTCAGTATTCAGTATTCATCCACCTTACTACATGTTTCATCTTCACAGCTCCTTTGGGTGGGAGGAAGTGAAAACTGAGAAAGATTCCATAGCTGAACTGGTGGTACACAGATAGTGGAACTTAATGCTATTCCACCTCTGACAAACCCTTTCTGTTAGGTTATCCTTCCCACCTGAAGATCTTCAATTGTGTTTTCTTTCTCTCTGATCATGCCTGAACATGCCACGAAGTACCGCACAGTAGCTGGGCTCTGCCTGATAGCCCCTATTCATCCATCACAAAGATGTTTCTTGCGTAAAGCTTTGTGAATTCCCAAAGATTTGTTTGACTGGCTTCTCTGTAACAAATGCAGATCCCTATTGTAATGGTCTATTCATTCATCTACCCATCCGCATAGCTATTCAACTGTTAAATACTGCATATCCAGTACTAAACAAGATAGAATCCTCCTCCTTGGGGTAAGTAGAGGTGGAGAAGATAAACTAGTGAGGTATCTATAAAATTAAGAAATGTCAGCTCCAGCCAGGAAAGCAGATCTGGGCTTTGCTCAGCCATCATCAGAGAAGCTTCCTCCTGCAGCAGATAGGATCAAAAAGAGACTCACAGGTAGACATTATACAGAAAGAGAGAGACCTTGGAACACTGAGTCCTACACTCAGTTGGTCACAATGAAACCCTTCCCCTCAATGCTCAGGAAACCCTGTAGAAGAAGAGGCAGAAAGAGTCTAAGAGCCAGAGAGGATGGAGGGTGCCAAGGAAACAAGGCCTTCTAAACACAACAGAACTAATGCACATGTGGACTCACAGAGGCTGAGGCAGCATGCACAGGCTTGCTCAGGTCTCTACCAGATGGGATCCTAGAGCTGAAACGAGAAATATAGACCCATGCTCCCATCCCTATCCTGGAAGGAAGCAATCTTCAATTGATAACCACTGGCAAATGAAAATTTAGTTTATTCCAAGGGAGTCTCACTGGGGAAGCAAACCACTCTTAAGGGTATCCACGCGCACATCAGTAAATAGAAACAGAAAAAGAACTCAAAGACATCTTTAGTTCCTTGTCTCATAATGTCATGCCAGAGATTTTTTAATTTTGTTTCATTTTTCTCTCTCTTTTTACCCAGCAGGTCATTTGCATATATATTACAGCTTCCAGTTTGGTGTTCTTAAGGGATTCCCAGTGTGCGAACAACTGGGCCTCTGCATCTATATCTCTTTCTTCTTCTTTTTCTTCTGTTTGTTTGTTTTGTCCTCTTCTGTGTTGGGTTTTGTTTTATTATACCATATCGTATATTAGGATATTATATTATCCCTTAGAAGCCTGTTTGTTTTCTAATGAGAAACAGAAAAGGGTAGATCCAGATAGGAAGAGGGTGGAGAGGAACTGGGAGGAGTAGAAGAAGGGGAAACCATAATCAGAATATATTATAGGAGGAAAAAAATGTATATTCAATAAAAAGAAATAAGAAAATCAGCTTCAGATTAAAACAATAAATGTCTTTGCCCTTATTTTTTTACCTATCTGTCTATTCAACAAGTACCTATTATGCTAATAGAGGCCTAATCAAATATTAATATAATCTTCAAAATGCCAAGATAGTGTGGTCATGTGACTCCATGAGTCTAGGAGCAGGACTCCAGGGTAGTAAGAGACGAGGTTGGAAGAAAATACATGGGCGTCATAGCAGCTCCTGTGGATCTCACAAAGGAGCCCTCAAATGCCTGAAATGGTTGGATGCTCATTCCAGCAAGGTCTCCACAGTAGCAAGGTCAAGACAAGGAGGAAAGAAGACTAATTAGGAGTGGTCACAAAAGATAGCGTCTGAAATGACGGAGCGTTAAAGGGATAGAGGACACAGGATGAATTCATTTCTAACTAATTAGGACACAAGGGATGAGTGGCTCCTGATTTCCTAAGTAAGGTCACAAAGCCATGACTCTCCCCTGTTTCTAAGACATACTGTGTCCTGCCCACTATACCCTCCTTGCCTGAAATGATTTGCAGGATAAGTAAGCTCACCCCTTCTGGTGCTTACTTGTCTAGCTGATGGGTTCAAAAGCAGTTACACATGACCAGATCCTGGGGTTGGGTACCAAGATTCGCCACACATGTTTTCTGAATGCTGAGAAAGCACTTGCTTTCTTTCTAGCCTGTTTTCTCATGTGGGAAAGAAAAGCACTAACCTACCGCTGGCTCTTTAGATTTCCCCTCAGTTAAGGAATCCTAAGATTCTGCTTTGAACTGTTGGGGTCTGGATGTAGCTCTCAAAAGGCAAGTATGCCGTCTTAACAAGCTGCTTAACACGAACACCAATGAAGCTGCCCGCTCGGGTTTGACTTCTCTATTTTTTCTTCCTCCTATTCCTCATGCACCTGGTAATTCTGTGTGACTTAGACTTTTGAAATTCGACCTGTCACGTATTCCATCTCCACAGGGTGTTAGTCAGTCCTGTGCTATTCCTTTGCTTGTTCAATAGACAATGGGTAAATGATAGATAGATAGATAGATAGATAGATAGATAGATAGATAGATAGATAGATAGATAGATGATAGATAGATGATAGATAGATAGATAGATAGATAGATAGATAGATAGATGATAGATAGATGATAGATAGATAGATAGATAGATAGATAGATAGATAGATAGATAGATAATAGATAGATAGATGAGAGATAGATAGATAGATAGATAGATAGATAGATAGATAGATAGATAGATAGAGATAATAAAAACAGATCAAAAAGATGTAAATGAAAGATATAAAATTAATAGATTTTGGTGGAAAAATCAGCAAAATTCAGTTAATAAAATTTCCCTCTGCCTTATGAACAACTGTAGAAAACTCATAATTTTCAGTCCTCCCAGCCATGGGATGAGGTTGGAAGAAAATACATGGGTATCATAGCAGTTCCTGTAAATCTCACAAAGGAGCCCTCAAATGCCTGAAATGGTTGGATGCTCATTCTAGAAAGATCTCCATAGTAGCAAGGTCAAAACCAAACCTGAGGAGGAAAGAAGACTAGTTAGGGCTGGTCACAAAAGATAGTGTCTGAAATGACAGAGAATCAAAGCAATAGAGGACACCACCATGTTCGCCCATGAAGCACAGCTTCCTGAACCAGGGTTTGAGAGGAGACTGCCACCCCATGCTTAAAACTACACTTTCTTACATTAATCCCCCATTTTACTTTTGTCTTCATCTCCCTTGATCAAATCTAAACTGATTTTCTAGCTGAAAATTCTTTGGACACATCAACATTAGTCCTTCCAAAAGAGCAACCAAATATAGACCACAAAATTTTATGAGCATAATCATCCGTCATTTATCGACAGGGATACAACCTGAGAAATGCATCCTTAGGCAGTTTCATCACTGGGCAAGGATCCTGGAGTGCAGTTACACAATTGGACGTGATACAGCTCAATGCTCAACTTGACCTCTTGGTACAATTAAGAAACACAGTAAATATGAGCTAGATGAGGCTTTAGCACCTTAATATAACACATTCATTATTGCCATTGTTATCATTCCACAATTTCATGCATGAATTTGGTGTATTTGGCTCATTTTCAATCCATTATTTTCTCCCACCCTATTGATCTTTTAACTGTTTCCAACATACTCCCTCCAAACTTCACGCCTTTTTATTTTTTTATTTTTTTTGTGCTCACTCAGTCCAGTTAGTACTGCCCATATGTTTTTGGGGAGGAGAGTAGGGTGAAGCTGGGAATCCACTGGAAGACAAAAACAATAGCATTGGCCATGGCCTTGAAGAAAAATGATGTTTCCTCTCCCAGTCCCTAACAACTGCCAGTAGCTCCTCAATAAAGGTCATCTGGAGATCATCTACCCCATCTATACTAGAATTGTGGCTAGTGTGGTCTTGACAGGTAGCCATAGATGCTGTGACTTTTATGAGTGAAATAGCTATGTCGTATCCGGATAACAGATCACACAGTATTTGCTACATCCCTGGGCTCTTACATTCTTCTGTCGTCTTCTGTGCTGTCCCCTGATCCTTAGGGGATGGTGAGGTTAATACAGATGTCCCCTTTGGGGTTGAGCAATCGATCTCTTATTCTCACATCTCTCCATTGACTGCTACCTGCTGCAGAAACTTCTCTGTCCAAGGCCAAGAGCTCCCAAGTCTACAAGTATAAGCATACTATTTAGAAGACAATTGGACAGCATGACCACTAAGTGAAAGTGGTTTTATTCTTTTGGTTTTCTGAGACAGGATTCATGTAGCTAAGCTGGCCTCAAACTTCATTGTAGCAAAGGATGGCTTTGAACTCATAATCCTCCTTCACCTATTCTCCCAAGTTGCCAGGACCGCAAACATGCACCCCTCACTTCTGGTTTGTGCATGGTGTTTTGAGCTACATTGTATCATTAGATGACTGCAATGTCACTAGATCATTGGAAAATTTCTTTTTTAAAAAAAAAATTAACTTCTTCATTGTCTCTTTGAAAGTTTCAAGCCATGCACCCCAATATCATTGGAAATTTTCAACTCCATTATAATCAAATGGGACCCTCATTGCTGTCCAAAGTATGATTATATCATATGCAACTGTCTTTCCTTAAAAGTATTCACTAGGCAGAACAAGGAGATGTGTTTCCTGGGATCTTTCGTCTGTTACCAGTCCCAGAGGAGTGTCCATGTATCCTCGTCTGATTACTTTCCTTGAAGCCGTTCGTTTCTCCTGTTGCAACAGCTGATCTTTGTGCTGGATGTAGGAAAGAAGGTTTTTAACACTCTACTATTTCACTCAGTGAAGCCAAAAACTTTTTGAAAGGAAGGGTTAAATCCAAAACAGCTCGATTTAGTCGACAAAAGGAAGAAACAATGCTCTGAGGAGTGGTCGCCTCCCAGGCTGAGAGGGAAGAAAAAGAACTCACAGTCCTGAAACCATGAGGAAACAAACAATCACTAAATGGGACCACCTCCATCTGTGCCCTCTGAAGGTCCAGTCACTATAGGCATTCTAGAAACTTATAGACAGTACCTGAAACCTGGAATGAAAACACATGGTTGAGTTCTATGTGCAGTCTGTTTCTAATTTGAAATTTTGCTTACTCTTTCTACAGGCCAAACCTCTCAGTTGCCTAACAGAGAACATTCATTACATTTTACAGAGAGCCTTTCAGGTTCTCTTGTTCAAATATAAGTTAATAAGGTAGCCTATAGGAGGCTTTACACTATGTAACACTCTTCTGTTAGCACAGAGCCCTCTGTGCTATGAGAATGCATTTGTCACTCTCAAAGCTCGCAATTAGTTGCCTTGCCTATTATGTCTCCCTCCCTTGTTGAATCATTGGCTTGTACCAGAAATAAACACTTTATTCTCATTCTCTCTTCTCCTACATTGCATGGTTTCTGCACATACTTCACACTTTTTACCCACCAAGAAAAAAAAAAAAAACAAAAGAAGAAAACAATTGACTTGCTTTGTAGTAAACGTGGTAATTACAGAGCACTTTAATCTTGTATTTATCTTCTTCCACTTAGCGTATCATAAGCAATTTGCTGTGTTTCAACATTGCGTTCATATTTTTATTCCATGGAGATAACATTTTACAATTTACCACCCACTTCCCTAATGGGGAGCAGTTATAGTTCTAGCATTCTTACTGTTATCAGATGAAGTAGAGATAAACATAGCCCTGTCTATAACTTTTTCTCCTTGGGTTATTTCTTTCAAATAACTTTCTCTGGGGCCTGAAGAAATAGTCCCATAGGTAAAGTGCTTACTCATCACACACCTATAGCCCCGTGTACAGATAGTGAGGTGGGCAGAAACTGGTGGGTGCCTAGGCAAAGCATGAAGCGCTACATTCAGTGAGAGACCCCCATCTCAAGAAGGGTGTGACACAGGAAGACAGTCAGAGTAAACCTCTGGCCTCCATATACACACACAAAGCAGACATATCTACACAGATGTGCATACATACACGTGCATATACAATACTCTACACACATACACACATGCGCATGGGATCAAAAGAACTTGATGTTTTAAGGTTTCAAGCATTTTGTAGGGGACTCGAATAGCATATAATTTAACCATGTTTCTTTATCTGTAGCAGAAAATTTTGTTCTTCATATTTCATCTTTTACTTTTACCTTCTGCCCATGCATTTCACCGATTGCCCACTTTCTTTTCAAGTTTCTTTGGTCCTTACAAAATGTTTATATCTCATATATTTCTCTACACTGCTATTTACATCCCGCACCCTCTTTTCTTTTTAGACTCATGAAGTTGTATGTTTGTATGTCTGTTGGTCTCAGCCTCGGCAGGTGGGAGGTGCCACCATTGCATTTACATTGAGACAATCCATCCCCACCTTAAGAAATGAGTCAAACCCGCGTCTCACAGATTGTTTGCTATTTGTGTTTACTCTTCTGATTTACCCGTTTGCATTCAGTCATTTGTTTTTCCTGATTTGGGTGGTTTCCTTAATAATTTGTGTATGGTTTATATACAAATGTGTAAACACAAAGCTGTGGATATATTCTTATTTTCAATTTCTAATAGTTTCTCTTGACTTTATATTAAAATTTAATTCTATAACTTGTAACATTTTATGCCAAATGTTAATAATTTTTAGATATAGAACATATAGTGTGGTTCGCTCACTTTTTACATCAAATTTGCTCTCAAGGGATGATGAGGTCACTTACAAAATGTGTTTCCTCCCCCTCCCCGTTCTGAAAAGCTTCCTTGATCTTATATTAAGTAATTATGCATAGCTGCATCTATTTCTAGACTCTCCATCCTGTTATGCTGATCTATACGGCTATTTTTGTGCCAGTAAGTCCTGCATTTAGTCGAGGGGAGCTCATATTCCCTCTGCAGAGTCTTCGCCTCTGTAAACTGAACGCTCCTTGCCCTTTGAATTGTTGCTTTTATGTTTAGTATCCAAACCCGTTCCCCATCTTTTAAAGACTGGAATCAGGCAAAGGGAGAAAAGGGTCTGAGTCTCTGGGTACCTTTGAAGCCTCTTCATATGGAGAAACGGGTCCATAGAAAGAACAGCACCTAGGGGGAAAGAGCTATGAGCTACTACACTAAAATTGTAGCTTCTATTCTAGAATGTATTGTTTCCCGCCTCCTTTAAATAGGCAACATATCTAACCCTGTCTGCTGTTACCTGTCAGGTTCAGATTTCAGACCTTCTGTTTTCTTGCTGTGTAACCTAGGGTAAGTGAGCTTCCTCACTCCCACCTCCCCCATTTATGTCAACTATGCCATCAAACTATTGGAAGGGGCAAACCAAAGACGCAATTCACTTGATAGCGTGTTTGGCAGACAAGCATGAGCATCCCCAGCATCTGCATAAAGAGCAAAGCTTGGTTCATCTGTCTGTAGTCGCAGATTTTCTCCAACAATAAGGCAATCAGCTTCATCCTCTGACCACTACATGCATATACACATATACCTATATACCTACTGTCTTAGTTAGAATTTCTATAGCTGTGTCAAAACACCATGCCAAACCAAGCTGGGAGGAAAGGGTTTATTTGACTTACACGTCCATATCTCTGTTCATCATTGAAGGAAATCAGGACAGGAACTCAAACAGGGCAGGAACTTATAGGCAGGAGCTGATGCAGAGGCCATACATGGGGTGCTGCTTACTGAATTACTCCCCATGGCTTGTTCAGCCTGTTTCCTTAGAGAATCCAGGACCACCATCCCAAGGATGGCACCCCCCACTATGGGATGGGCCTTCCCTTATCAATCACTAATTAAGAAAATGCTCTACAGCATTTATGTAGACATATGATATTATGTGCCTATAATATCATCTTATGGGGGCATTTTATTTGGGGTTCCCTTCTCTCAAATGATTCTAGCTTATGTCAACTTGACATAAAACTATCCAGGATACCTGCCCGCACATATGTGTTCACAGAAGCAAGCAAATATACTTAAACCACATACATATGTTATTGACAAACAATCCATGAGCACACTGTAAGAACTCAGCACAGTAAACTGCTTTTATTACTGCAAATGCATCAGGTATATTGATTCACCTCTTCATTCTGCAGTTCAAGGTGGTTATTCATGTATGTATATATTCATATGCACAACCTCCTGCTGAAAGAATATGACGAGAAAGACTGGGTAACTTTCCCTGAAGCTCCAGCTAATAACCATGCCTTCTCCATGTGACAGGAGGCCGGGCTCCTCTGTGAAAAACACACCACTCCACGGTACGATGCAAGGCAGGGATAACCAAGCCCCTGGATTCTGCAGAGGGTACACAGGCAAAACCCCACACTCTCAGATAAACACCTGCAAGGTTCAAATACACTCTGTCGTTGTCTGGAGGCTCCCTTGTGGTTTCAGCATGGTAGGACATGAGATTAATGAGACAAAACGACATAGCTTTATCTTAATCTGTAAATTACCTTTGGGAAAAAAAAAAGAACCTTTAAGGCCAGCCTGGCCTATAAGAACTAGTTCTAGAACAGGCTCTAAAGCTACACAGAAACCCTGTCTCAGAAAACATAAACAAAAACAAACAAAAAAAAGTATTGCTCAACATTCTGCTCCAACTGACAGTGACATGCCCAGAAGCATTTGTCATCCCCACAGGGTACCAAAGGAAACAGCACCCCTTCAACACCTGTTACCTGTGCTCTCAGAAGGCCCAAGGCTGGGAGGGAGGGTGCCATATTAGCAGCCTGCACACAAGACTGCCAAGTCAAACACAACCAGAAGGTCTAATTTTAGCCCTCCTAGCCTTGGCATTATCTCTTTTCAGCCAAAATAGTTTTGATGCGCCATAATATAGTGCTTTGTTCCAGCCTTGCTGGGTACTTCACAAAGACCCACCAAGGACAAGGTGAGCCTGATTCCCAGCTGGCCACACATCAAAGAGGATCAGCAACTCTCTGACAACCTTGGGGATAGGCCTGTGTTTCCATCTCTGAAGCTCTAAGAGGGGGCCCTTGGGGGTGTCATTCTTACCATGTGGCACCCCTTCCTTTGGTTTCCTTCACTGGCCCCTCTATTAGCTGCTCAGCAACAGAGAGCCTACTCCATCATGCTGGGGATTTGAAATTCACTCCCTTCCTTTGTCCCTGCCTAAAAATGCCCATAGCTTTCTTTACGGCTCGCAGATCACAGCAAACATACCAAGTTAGGAGCTAGGAACAGTTGTCCCGTTTATAAACGGCATCCACAGATGGTTTCTTACGATGACCTGGCTCATTAGCAAAGGCAGCGGTTTATTTTTTTTTTTATAGGACTGTGTACACGAGGACCTGGAGGACTCAGGCTTTTGTAAAAGTTGCTCAAACCGACAAACTGGCGAGGTTAGAACTCTGTGCTGGCGAGGGTTTTGGCAATTTGACATAAGCTAAGTGTCATCTGGAACCTCAGCTGGAGAAAGGCCTCTACCAGACTGGCCTGTGGAGAAGTCTGTGGGGTAATTTTCTTCATTAATGTTCGATGTGAGAGGACCCAGTCCACTGTGGGCTGTGCCACACCTGGACAGGTGCTTGTGGGTTCTATAAGAAAGCAGGTTGAGCAAGCCATAGGGAGCAAGTCTATAAGCAGCACCCGTGCACGGCCTCTCCTTCAGTTTCTGCCTCCCGTTTCTTTCTTGAGTTTCCTGCCCTGGCTTCCCTTCATGATAGACTGTAACATGGGATTGTGAGCCAAGCAAATCATCAGCCCTTTCCACCCATGGTGGGTTTCCGTCACTGTTGCAAAACGACAACACGAAAGCAAACCGAGAGACTAAAACTTGGCTCTGAGGCTTCAGAGGAAGATGAGCCCCACAAAGCTGTCAAATCACAGAAGGTCCAAGAACAGAGTTCAGTGAGGTTCCCCAAAGGCGGGCCTTCACTTTCAGGCAAATCGTCATTCCTAGTTCCCTGGAAGAAGAGCAGATGATGCTGCCCCTGAGTAGGTACAGTTTCCAGGGCTGCCTTGGTTCTTCCATTTGTCCAGCAAACAGATGTTTTGCAGTACCGGCAACCCTAGGTCTAGCCTTTGGCACCTGGATGTAGTCTGTCCCCGCCTTTGAATTTTCTCTTAGAATTCCGATTGCTATGAACAGAATCTGGTGGTACTTCAGCCTTTACTACGGCATTTGCCATCTCTTTCTTTCCTCGCTTATTTCCTCCCAACATGTAAAACTTTAAACCTGGTCCTAATTCACCAGTCTGATAGCATCGTCGGTCAGAGATGGTAAAGCAGAGCCTCGGAGAGGTGACAAACCCGGCAGTCTCTGATCCAGTCAGGGAGACCCTGACTCCAGCATGGCTTCTCTGTATTACAGCCTATCTGGGCTGTTGAGAAGTTTGTGTGGGTTCTCCCGCGTATCCGTGTATACATTCATTTCACTCAACTAACGGAGGGTGTCAGAGCTGAAGTTCTGTGGCTGCTGGTGAAACCTGAAGCAATGTCGTGAATTGTTTAAAAATGGCAAGGGTCAAGGAAGAGAAATGGAGTAGTTCTCACCTCAAGATTGCCCAAACTTCTCTTCATTTGGTGAAATAGGAGTTATGTATTTTTCTTTTCTGAATACTTGTCTTCATGCACCTAAAACACTTCAATGCACCCAAAGAGATACAGGAGAGAGTGAAATACCAGCATCTGTATGGTCCACAGTCACAACCACTGTTAAGATTTTATTGTAAATTAGAGAGTGCCCAAACTCCCTGTGTGTGCAAGCTATGAAGGTGTGGATAGAAAGTAAAGCAAAGGGGCTGGAGAGATGGCTCAGAGGTTAAGAGCACTGACTGCTCTTCCAGAGGTCCTGAGTTCAATTCCCAGCACCCACATGGTGGCTCACAACCATCTGCAATGAGATCTGGTGCCCTCTTCTGGCATGCAGGGATACATGGAAAGGATGCTGTATATATATTAAATAAATAAATTGAGAGAGAGAGAGAGAGAGAGAGAGAGAGAGAGAGAGAGAGATCTGGCTGACATGTGCTGTGCTTGGGGTTCCCTTTTTAAAAAAAAAAGAAAGAAAGTAAAGCAAGGGGACACTGCACCTGCTGCCGTGTTGAGTGCTTTCCCAGCTTGCTGGGTTATTGTGATGTCTTCTCTCCTTTGATCCTTCTTTTGGGGACATCAGACGCAGCTCATGTGAGTGTTGATCGTATGGATGTCATGTACTCTCATCAGCCCGGGTTCCATCCTCAGCTCTGTGGTACATGAGACGTGGTGCCACGTGCTTGAAATCCTAGCACTTAGGAGACAGAGGCATGAGGATGCATGGAGTTCAAGGTTATCCTCAGTTACCTAGCAAGTTCAAAACCAGTCTGGGCTACCGAACACCCTGTCTCAAAAACAAATGAAGGAATGAAAAAGAAAGAAACAATGATTTTCAACGTCCCATTTCTTCCCAGTATGACATGTTACTTATAAAACGCCTTGTTTATATGAGAATTTGAAAATTATCTGTATTTAAGATCCAGACAACCAGACATGCTGACTTACACCTCTAATGCCAGCACTTAGGGACTAGAGGCACAAGGGTCACCCAGAAATTCAAGGGCAATCTAGCCTACAGAAGGCAGTGTTTCATAGCCAGATGGCTCAGAGGTAGAGGAGCTTATCACCAAGCTGGAAAACCTAAGTTGGATCCCAAGAACCCACATAGTGGAAATAAAGACCCAACTTTCTTGAGAGTACACAAACAGATACACACATGCACACACATGCACACACATGCACACACATGCACACACACACACACACACACACACACACACACACATTCACAGACACACTAACAAATGTAATAGAAAACTAAACCAAATGCCTGACTACATGATTTAATGCACATGTTTAGGACTGCTGCAGAGACAACATCTCAAAAGCATGGTGAGTCCAAACACCTCTCAAAAGGGGATTTACCGTGGATTGAGATTTGAAGTATGAGGAGGGTTGAGATGAAGCTACTATCAAGTCATGTGAACATATCACTGCCCCTCCCATAGGACCGAGGCTCCTTTGGAGAGCAACGAGAGGAGAGTATCCTGAGCACTGAGCCGAGAATGTGCCGGTGTCAAGGGACACAGTCTACTGGTCTACTCCCCTCTCAGCAGCTCCCTGCTGCTCTGAGATAAGGCCATGGTCCCTTCCCACTGGGTCCTGGCAGCACAGCCCAGAACACAATCTGTTGGGCAGAAGGCTAGGTTTGTTAATGAATCCCGTGTCCTCTGTTACCTCACAGAACCAAGCGAGGCTCTGATGATGCCAACGAAGGCCCACTTCCTTTCACAGAAGCTGGGCCTCAGCAACACACAGAATGGTTGGATGCACAGGAAAATGAAAAGAAGGTGCAGGTTGCCGAAAAGTGGGTGGCTGCTTGAATCAGTTCCAGAGGAAAGGTCACCGGCTATTAATCAACTCACACGTCTGTTCAGTGGCTGAGCCAAAGACTGGATGGAAATCTCCTTCACTCCTTCACAGTTGATGTTTCACCTGGGCTGTGGGATCCTCATGTGACATTGCTCTGCCCAGTCATATAAAACACTTTTTCTTTGAGGGAAGCAGGATGCGTTATTTGCATCAATATCATTGTCTTGGTTTCGTTTCTGTTGTTAGAAACACCCTAACAGAAAGCAGCTTAGGGAGGACCAGGTTTGTTTGACTTGAAATTCCAGGTTACAGGTCATTAGTTCAGGGAAGTCAAGGTGGCATGTAAAGTCTCACACCCAAAGTCAAGAGCAGGTTGAGAATAAACATGTATATCCTTCCTTACTTGATTGCTCTCCGCTAGTTTTCATACTGTTCAGAAGCCTAGGGAATGGGGCCACCCACAGTAGGCTGGGTCTTCTCACATCAGTTAACAATCAAAAGAACACACACATGCACACACATGCATGCACACATGCACACATTCATTCCCACAGGCCACCCTGATCTAGAAAATTCCTCGTGGAAATTTCTTCCCAGGTGATTATAGGTTGTGACAAGATGGTAATTAAAACTAACCAGAACCGTCACTGAGACAGAAAGCCTGTCAGAAGCAGCTTAAGGAGGAAGGTTATATTCTGGCTCACAGCTCAGAGGGTATGACTAGTCCATCACAGTGAGACATAGTGGCAGGAGTCTGTGGAACGACTTGTTCTATTTGAGCCAATCAGGAGGCAGTTCAGGCCAGAACCATATCACCTTCAACACTTGCTCCCAGCACCCGGTTCTGCTAACTAGACCATAGTTCTTAAGATTCCACCACCTCACAAAATAACGCCACCTGCAGGAGAGTATGTGCATTAGCCTATGGGGGATATTTTGTATTCCAACCATGATGCAGAGTCAACAGAGCATCTTAGAATTCCCCTACCCAGAGGTCTGAGTTCTTCTTTGCAATGTGAACCAGGGGAGGCCATCTAGAGTGATTTCTGGATGTCTCTTCTCTTCCTCAAAGCATCCAAGTCTCCATATTCTAGACCAGCCTTGGTGCTGGGCCTGTGCTGGGGTTGATAATTGGTATTATGGCTGAATACCTGCTTCTTGGAAGGTGCTATTGGAAAAAGCAGAATATGCTGTCTCATTAACCCTGTAACAGCCCTGTGAGGAGGTACCATCATTTTCATTTGAGATAAAAGTGTTCCCAGGCCCCACTGACTGGGAACACCTATTTATATTTATCAGAAGTTTGATTCTAGCCCACACCTGAATATAGCACATTCTTCCTGCCCCACTCCTACTCAATCCAACTGACGGTGAGGGAGATGTTGAGTCCTGGTAGAAAGGAAGAGAAACCAACAAAATAGGTGGCAAAAATGGAGAGGAAACATTTCCAAGGTTATGGACAAACACTGAGGTACCAAGTATGGTTTTGGTCTGAATTACACTTCTCAGATGAATTACATTTCTCAGAAATGTCCACTATGTCTTAAGAACATTGGAAGATGACACGTAGTGGCTGATCTGTAGTCGGGGTCCTTTGAAAAGACCTCATGAGTACTCTTGGGAAATCCAGGAAGCCTACCGGGAGCTCCCAGTCTGAAGTCGGGGGCAGGCCATCCTTCCAAAGTTCCAGAGCCCCTGCAGGTTCTCGGCCTGTATCCTACACAGGGACAGCTCAGACAGGAAGCTGGTAGAGAGTGGGTAAGTCAGTCCTAGTCCGGAGGGCTTCTCTTCATGCCCTGAACACTCACGCAGACTCTTTCCAGTTCGGTAGGGGCCTGAAGTCCACCTCAAGGCCCCAGGATCATAGGCATCCCCACAGCGGCAGTGTACAAACAAGCCCCTTGCTAAGGGCACCACTGGGCTCTGTGACTAGTTCCCTGTGTTCTCTGGAATAAGTGCCCTGACCTCCCCAGGTCTCCAGCTAGAAAACAAAGCAGTTCAATGATTGATCCCTGGGGCTTTCACCTTCTTGTGTTCGTTATGCTTTCCTGAACAGATCCCTTGTCCCTTGCCCTAACAGCACTGCTGCCATTGCCATCAAAGGATGTTTTCCTCGTTTATTATAGATCAAATCACATACTTTTGCTTTTTATCTTGAATCCCAGAGGATGGAGCCTGAGCCCCACTGCCTATTTCAAGCTCGTGGGCCAGAACCTCAGCTGTAATCCCACGAGGTTCGGGTTGGAGGCAGCGATGGCATCACAGGATACTAGGAGAAAGGACTCTTCTCTTCCCTGAAGACAGCGCTGAAATGCCAGCCTGCCATCAGCACCCTGGCTGTCCCCTGAGACATACTTCTGGGGCCTTGCGAGTACTTGGCTCTTGGAGGAAGGAAAAAAATTGGAGTAGAAATTCTCTAGATCTCAAGGAATTGTCTATATTCAAAAGGAAACCACTATTCAATGTTCTAGGCAACTATGATTCTTAGTTTTCAAGGTTAACGGGTTTTAGATGCTAGCAACCCAGAAGCATTTCTTTACAGGACTCTGGAGGAATGGCGAAGCGGGGAGGGAGCACATTTGAACCTCTTTGTATGTTATGCAGAGATAAACACGCTTGGCTATTATAGCCTTTGAGCCTTTGGCTTAGGGACAAGATACTGCAAGGGTCAGGGGTGGGACACCAGCTGGCTCAGTATCCCAGGCTTCTCACCACAGTGCAGTCCCCAGCTGCCTCTGTGATCTAAGAGAATCTGTCACTTTTCTGAGTGTCAAATCCTCTAGCCCTAAACCCAGAAGGCTTGGACTAGAAGTGCCTGGAAGCGGCTCTCCCAGGCTCCGGGCTTTCCGAAGTAGATCGTTCCTGAATTCTTTGTGCTAGTCCCCAGGACAAGAATCAAGAACTTATATCAGAGATACCAGGAGGCAGAGTGGGGGTTCAGAGGAGACTTGGGTCACCTGTATGCAGCCCTGGGCACTCTCACCCCTTCATGGCATGCACTGGTACCCCACAGTTTACTAACCATTGTTTTCATCTGGCTTGCAAGTTGCAGCCTCCCCTCTAAAGAGAAAGGGTCCCACCAAAGTAGCCGGAGTGATGCATGTGTTCCAGCAGGTTTAGAGGAGTTTCTACCTGGGAATTAGTCACAGATAAAGTTGACAGACGTGTGGAATTTTATCTCCTTGTCTGTCTCCCGGCACTAGTTTTCAGCTCTGAACATCATTTCATCGTTCTTTGTATTTAAGATGAATGAATGTCTTGTGAGCCCTTCGAGGCCGGAACTGCTTTTCATTTATATCCCATCATACCCAAGGCAGACCCTCTCCCCCAGAATTTGCTTAGCAATTCCTGTCACACTGAGTTGGTCTGGGAGCTCCGTCTGCCCCTGTTTATAATGCCTCTCATCATCATAGGCAGGAAATTGGTAATAAATACAAGAGTGGGAGGGCTGAAAACCACACGCAGAAGAAGGCAGGAATGAACAGAACCTTGCAGGATCAGCAAGGTTTAGGCAGGTGGCAAGAACAAAAGGCAATGCCAGCCAGCAACTGATGCATGACCAAGACCAACTCCTTCCAGTTATCTCTGTGTACAGACAAGAAGCCAAGAGCTGGAGCTAAGAGCTAATTTGTCAGAGGCTGACCTGGTAATTCAACACTAGAATCAGTCTGGCTCCCAGCCAAGCCATCTTCCACCCTAGTGAGTGTTGCGTGCATTCCAGAGGTTTGAAACCTGTGCCCCAAAGTCCTTTCTTCTGCTGGGCTGGGCTGGTGTCCAAGCCTGTTTCCCATTGTACTTATGCCGCTGTGTGTCTGCACATGTGACTTGACTGCTCCATCTCAGCCACCTGGGCTACAAATGAAACTTATTAAGATTCAACCAGGCCAAATTGCCAGATTACCTGGGAGGGGCTGGTTGTGCGGCCCTGGGATGTATTGGGAAGCTACATAAAACACACACACACACACACACACACACACACACACACACACACACACACAAATTGCCCTGCGGGGGCTATGAACAAAAGATGTACATAGGTGCTCCCAGGTGTGGGAAAAGACTTTGTTTCCTACAAGAATGCCCTGGCTGTCCCCAGTTGTCCCCAATGACTTATTCTGTTCATTCTGCTCTGGACAAGGCAGGATGTGGATAGGAAATAAATAAACCTTATGACAGGACCACCAATGATAGTTGCAGCCTCCAGGTAGGAGAAGATGGTGGCCTGTATCAATAAGCAAAGGGGTATGAGAGGTCTATGATCAGGCCTTACCAAACCTTTCCTTGCTAATGGGGCTAGGGCGAATCGCTTACTCTCTCTGCCCTACAAAGCACTAGCAATAAAAAGGAAGTTACGATGATTGCCTTCTGACAGCATTGTTACAGGGGTGAAGGTTGTTACAAAAAAGCCTTTTGTACACTAAGATACTATACAAGTTCCCCATCTGCCGGAGTACTATTTGCAATTAAGTGATCTGGGCTATCTGTTCCAGGGCTCCATCCTCTCTGACATCTTGTGCCCGTGGAAGACCTCAACCTGATCCCTTTTCGCTTGGTCCTGAGCTTCTCTTCCACATCTCGGGCATCAAGGAGTTCATTTGGTCGTGAATAGGGGCTGGCTTTTCCCTTCTTGCCCAGAACACCAGCTTAAAAATAAAGCACAGTTTCTGTCCCCTCCCTTCTTGGGTAACACAAATGCTCAAGTGCTGACAGATTCTCAGGTAAAAATACAGAGCAGACGTGTGCTGACACAAGTCGGCCTGAAGTCTGTGACTCATGCTTTCATAGTTCGGAAACTGTGTGCAGCCAATCAGACGATGGCGGAGCTTAGCGGAGCCTCAGAGATCACTTGACCCAACCTGTTCTCTTTTGAAGTAGAGAAACCGAGTTCTCCCAAGATCACAGAGTAAGTTGGAGACAGAGGGAACATTCCTCTCTGTATGTCATGGGAACTCTGTTGGAGAATACTATAAGTCTTGTCACTTTTTTCCCTTTCTGCTATTCTGGCTACGTAATAAGAAAGACTACTTGGCTCATACCACTGTAGCCCAGAATGAAAGGTCCAGGAGTTGGAAGCATCAAGCCAGGCATACCTGTTCATTTAAAACCCAGCCACACACCATCTTTCCATCAGCCTCTACGTATACAGAGGTAAAAGACGTATTCTCTGCCATTAAGGAATTCAGAAGCAATGGAAGAAAACAGGCAGGAAACCCATCTTTAGCAGGGCAGGCTGTTTTCCACATAGTTAAGCAAAGCATTTCTGCCACCTATGAGCTGTATCTCAGACTTATGAGTCCATCAGCTCTTCTCCTATCGAGATAATAAGACTGTTTTCTCTGGGAAAATGTGTATCAAATATGTGAGTCTGCCTTACTGCTCATTCCCTCAAAATGTGTTTGTGGAACATCTAATAGGAATTGCCAAGGATGCAAAGACAGCCATCCCTCATCGCTGCATCTCTCTGTCTCTCTCTCTCTCTCTGTCCTTCTCCCTCCATCACTCTCAAAAAAAAAGGAAAGAAAGACAGACAGAAAGAGAGAGAAAGAAAGAAAGAGAAGGAGAGGGAGAGATAAAGAAAGAGAGAGAGAAAGAGAAAGAAAGAAAGAAAGAAAGAAAGAAAGAAAGAAAGAAAGGGGAGGGAGAGAAGGAAGGAGAGAGAGAAAGAAAGAAAAAAGAAAGGAAGAAAGAAAGAAAGAAAGAAAGAAAGAAAGAAAGAAAGAAAGAAAGAAAGGGGAGGGAGAGAAGGAAGGAGAGAGAGAAAGAAAGAAAAAAGAAAGGAAGAAAGAAAGAAAGAAAGAAAGAAAGAAAGAAAGAAAGAAAGAAAGAAGTCCAGTAACAAAATAATAATCATGGAAGTTTTACCAAGAGAAGAAAGAGACCTAGAATGGAGGATCACTCCACCATGAAAGTCTCAAAGAAGTGGTGTGGTGTGAGCCGAGGTTTCTTAAAGGAAAAAGAAAGATTTGTCTAAGACAACAAAGGGGAACATCATTCTAGGGAAATTGGAAGTCTGCGCAGAATGCACACTCTGAAACCTGCAACAACTCATTGCTACCACATGGAGGGAAACAACAGACCAGAAGACAGTGAGGCTACTTAGCAAGCAGCCAAGCATGGGCCATGTTGAGGAGATGGGGCTGTGTCCTAGGGACAAGTGGGCAGTGTTGAGGTTTGAAGGGGCAGATCCAGTGGTAAGGTTGGTGGCTCAAAACTTAATTTATGCAGCTATGTCCTTTGTGAAGTTAGGATAGAACCTGGGGAGTGAAGAAGGTGGAGAACCTGGTGAGGCCTGGGTAAGGAAATGGTGGTACAATCCCTGGAGCAGGCCATAACAGGACGTTCAGCATGATCCGCCCACTCTGGGCACACCTGAGCAATGGCATGGGACCGTGACTGTAACCAAAAAGCATGAAGTTATGCACTTGGTTCTCCAGAATTATGACTCACAGCCCTGACAATGCCCCTTGTATGGGAGAGAGACATTCATCTTCTCCCA
Source organism: Myodes glareolus (assembly GCF_982192425.1). Classification (NCBI taxonomy): domain Eukaryota; kingdom Metazoa; phylum Chordata; class Mammalia; order Rodentia; family Cricetidae; genus Myodes; species Myodes glareolus. The sequence goes on from NC_142031.1 coordinate 63,153,579, forward strand.
GCCAGTGAGATCAGCTTAAGGCATTGCAAATGATCCACCGAGAAGCCACTTCCTCTTAAACTGATAACACAGCTGAATTTCTACAGGTATTTGGGGTGTGGTTTCTCGTATCTTTTAATTAATTAAGACATCTCTACCAAGTGTGATTTAGGTTAAATCTTTAACAAGTCATGATCCATCTCCCTTTTTTTTCCTTCTTCAAAGTGATTCTGGTTTCTCTGAGTCTCCTACTTTTGCTCCTCCTCTTCCATTCGGAGACACTTCCATCCCCTTGTACATCTCTGCTAAGGCAGCCTGGTCTTGTAAACCCCGTTTCAAACCCCAGCTCTGCATTTTTTGGTTGTGTGATCTTGTAGGAGTTACCACAGCCCTCTGAGTGTCAGGGAGATGTCCTGGTCCCTGTTGAAGTATGTGAAGGGCTCCATCCTGGGCAGTGGTTCTCAACCTTCCAAATGCTGTGACTTTTTAACATAGTTCCTCATGTTGTGGTGACACCCAACCATAAAATTATTTTGGTGGCTACTTCATGACTGTATTTTTGCTACTGTTATGAATCATAATGTAAATATCTGTGTTTTCTGATGGTCTTAGGAGACCCCTGTGAAGGAGTACTTCAACCCCTAAGGAGATCATGACCCACAGATTGAGAACCACTGATCTAGGGCCTTCTCCAAGCCAGCATTATATATTCAGTAGTTGTTATTGTGAGGTGAGAGTTTAACCAATAATGAAGGTTGATACCTCTCTCCCGAAAGAACCAAGTGACAGCCTGGAAGTTTTGGCGGTCTCATCTTTTGATTCTGAGGCTAACAATGAATTACAGTTTTCTTGCCCAGATTAATTACATTTCACACCTGAGTACCTACTTGAGTTCTGCATCCAGCTGTGGAATGCCACAGTAACTTATAATTAAGAGACTGTTGCTAATAAAAGACTTTGAAGCAAGAATCACGGCAAAAGTAAGTAGGCAGGCTCCTTGAGAAGGGGCAGAGTGTCTGGTCCTGGAGCCCCTGTTGTCAAACAGAGGAGTTTGGAAAACAACTGAGCCATCCTAAAGTACCCTCGGAATGGCTCTATGCTGCTGGGATGATGCCAAGGTAGAAGCTTTCCTGGAAGTAGGGAGCGTGGCTTGGTTTCATCACAGTGAAAGATACCCGTTCAATGTCGGGGCGGGTTACTGATGAAGGGTGCAGGATCTGCTTTAGGAAAAGATTTAAATAATTACAACAGCAAAGTATGAGCTCACATTTTCCCCTCAAGGTTGTTGCAAGTATAGACTTGCTTAAAGTGCATGGAATAACTGGTTCATCCGAGTACGTTCTTTAAAACCTAGCTCACCCTGCTAGCTGGACCTTAGACATCTTCTAAGGGACTCTACTCTTTGATGTATCCTTAGATGAATATCAATTTTTTTCAGTCACTCTGAGGCTTATTGGGCACAGTTATTACTTTATCATAATAAAACAGCATTAAAGGGATTTTTAAATATTAACTATCTAGCAAAAATACAAGTATTTTAATTTCAAGTTATTCTTTTTCATCTTTGCCTATTTATTTCTTAGTTGGACAGCACACTAAAGCTGGATTTTGTGACAGCTGCCAATTTATTGTATGAAGAAATTGAAAGAGAACGATAATTAATGTTTCTGTGTCTAACACACATAGTTAATTACAGATCAAGGTGACAATCTGGAGATTCTGAACGTGACCTCTCCTCCTGCTCCATGTTCTGCTCTCAGCAGTTCACGTAGGAGACATGACTTCATGCACTGGCATTTTAACTTCGAATGCTTAAAACTGACAGGATGAAATTTAGTTGATAAAAATTCATTCACCAAGCTTTAGAAAAAGTCAGCATGGAAGGCAGCTTTGTAGAGAATGTCTAGAGATGGAAAGAGTGAGAATTATTGTGGCTAATCAAAACGGACTGTTTTTATTCAATTAAAAAAGAAAAAGAAGCCCAGGATTTGGGGACAAGACCAACCGTGACACCATGAAAGATGATCAGGTTTTCCCAATCGATTTCTAAACTTTTGGTTATAACATTTTCCCGCGGTTCTTGTCCATATCTCTCCCAATACTCCTGCAAGCTTCATGTAAAACTAGCTGCCTGGGTACCGAGTGCTCGTGAACCGTAACTCACAGGAGTAGACACCGAGCTTCCATGTGCCTGACATGAACATCAAGGACAGTGGCTGTCTGGTTTCCATGTGAGAGCCAATGCCTTGTGACGGGTGACTTGATGACAGGGAGGACGGGCTGCACAGACCCCAGGCTCGTCCAAAGGGGTCTTCCTGTTGCCGTCTGTTCTCGAATACGAAGTGGAAGGATGCAGACTCACGGAGTCTGGGGTGAGACAGGCAGGCGTTGAGTTCTGGCCGCCGTGCCTACTGCATTAATGTGGTTTGTGGTTTTCTGCAGGCACAATGGGGAAACAGAACAGCAAACTGGCCCCCGAAGTCATGGAGGACCTGGTGAAGAGCACCGAGTTCAACGAGCATGAGCTAAAGCAGTGGTACAAGGGGTTCCTCAAGGACTGTCCGAGCGGGAGGCTGAATCTGGAGGAGTTCCAGCAGCTGTACGTGAAGGTACGCGATTCCCGCGGCTTCTCATGCCACATGAGATCCAGCCGGCTACCTGCGACTCCGGTGGCTTTTTCCATTCTAACCTTTAAAACACTGGACGCAGAGTGGTGTGTGTGTGCGTGTGTGTGTGTGTGTGTGTGTGTGTGTGTGTGTGTGTGTGTGTTTCTACAGATAAGTGAAGCAATTTCTGAACAGAAAAAAAAATAGATGTTAAAATACTGCATGTGGTTTTAGATGGTGATAGCACCTGCTGAAAGAGCCATAAAAAGCTCCAAGATGGTGTCTTGTCTGCTGGTGGTCATACATGTATAGATAGATATGTAGATGTGCACATATTTTTTCCTCAGTTAAAGAGAAAGTACCTGTGAGCAACTTTTCACCAAAAAAAAAAAAAGGTTCTCCTCTTTGCAAGTAAGGATTCAAAGTCCCAACACAGCTCCTTTAGAAGAAGGTGTTACATAGATTGAATCATCATCACTGTCTACCCAGGGACTCAATACTCTATACTGCTTAGAATCTAATCTTTCCATGGATATTGGCGATCATCAAAGCACAATTTCTGCTGCGGCGGTACTGTTTTGGTTTGCCTGAGTTTGTGAACTACAGTGGTTCTGACATAATCTAGGGCATTCCATCTTGTGGGCAGACACTTACATAATGTTATACTGGCGGAAGAGATGCATTTTTTTGTTTTAACCTTTTCTGCCCGAAATACCAAGTAGAAAATGCCGCATTTTATTATTTTATTATAACAAATGTCAATGCGAGCTATGTGAACTATCCAGGTGCTTATCCGTGTGTGGGAGGTTTGTGCAGAGCTTCGAGGAGCGCCTTTATCTCTGGGGCTGAACATTTCCCGTAGCCTCTGATCCAGTGCTTCCACTCTTACACGCATTCGAGAAGGGGCACGCAGAAAAGGGGGTGTGCACATCGCTGCTCTGTGCACAGTGATGAGACTAAGCAGCACCCCCAAATGCCCTTCCATGGGAACATGGAATATGAACCGGGACACACTTACCATTGAGGCAATGCTAAAACACAAGTGCAGAAGGGAGACTCTAAATTAGACAGGAATAAAAGTAAAACGAGCTTTGTAAAGTGGCGGGAGGTGATGGGGAGAAGGAAGGGAAAGGAATGAAGAGAGGAGGAAGCGAGGGAAGAGGTGGGGAGATGGCTGTGTGGCGGGGTCCAGATTATGCTAAACTCTCAGCTGTGTTTCAGGATGGTGGGTTGTGGTTGCGTATTGAATTAAAAGCTGACCAGCTAGCTAATTAAACTAACAATCAGATGACTGATGGGCACCCCACTTGATGGCTGATCAGTTCTGTTCATGTAGAAGCCCCAAAGATATATCAAATATATCCCCAAGTGTATGCAGAAAGAAATATACGTTATGCAATGTACATGGTATAAGCTCGCAAAGGGAGGTCTATGAGGTGGCTCAGCTAGTGAAGGCGCTTGCCACCAAGCTCAGCTACCTGAGTCTGGTCCCCAGACACCACATGGCAGAATGCTGGAAAGAGAAGTTAGTCCCATAAGCTATCCTCTTACCTCCTCACATGTGCTGTGGTCTACACACACACACACAGAGAGAGAGAGAGAGAGAGAGAGAGAGAGAGAGAGAGAGAGAGAGATGGTTACTCTTTCCATTTTAATGATAAACCCTTCGACTAAAGAGTTTATTTGGCTTGCACTCGCAAGTCACTGTGTATCACTGAGGGAAGCCAGGGCAGGAACAGAAGCAGAAGCCACAGATGAACACTGCTACAGGCTTGCTTCTTCTGACTCATGCTCATCCCACTTTCTTACAGAACCTAGAACTATACTGGTCAGGAGTGGGACCACCCACAGTGAGATGGGCTCTCCTACACCAATCAGCAATCAAGACAGGTCCCCACAGATAGTGCCACAGGCCAATCTGACTGGGGCAATTCCTCCGTTAAGACTCCCTCTCCCAGGTTACTCTTGTTTGTGTCAAGTTGACAATAAAAACCAGGACATAAACACACATGCATATTTATACAGACATATATATATATATATGGATGTATATAAATATATGAGTGTGTGTATATGAGTGCATTATATTATTATACATTATATATAAGCATATACATTGTATGTGTGTGTATATATAAATACACATACAAATTTAATATTACTATAGCATTTGTAAAAAAAATCTGAGTAACTAATCATTAGCATTTTGTGTAGGAATTCTGGGAGACACACCTATTATTTGTTTGCTATAAACTAATTCTGAGCAGAATAGAAGAGATGTGCTTCCTAGATCGCCAGGTGACTCCCCTCCACACTTGGTCTCATATCCCACCATCTCCTCCTCTAGAGTTAGCCTGTGCTTGGAAGTTTTCCATTCTTCTGATCAAGCAAAGCAGAGACGAATGAGCCATGTCAAAGTCACCTTCATGTCACTGAAGGTCATGATTAAGAGAACTCGGGGTGCTGTATTCCCCATTACTTGTCTAAAATCAAGGGGTTTTTCTCTTTGAAGAAGTAGGAAATGAGCTGTGTCATTCATACACTGCAGAAGCCTCCGCCTCAAGCTCAGCTGTGCAAACATCGCACATACCTGTGTGTTATTATGACACACAGACGCCTGTGGACCCGGATCACCTGACACCCCCCACTCCCATCCTCACCCCAAATCATACCCCAGTGGTTTTGCTTCAAGAAAATGTTTCAAGACTTTCTGAACTCGGTGGATATTCTAGGCAGTCTTTGATTTCAGTCCCTTAATGATGAGACTTGAACACGGCCTCTGCTCTTATGTCAGGCAGAAAACAGACAAAGTCCTCTCCAAGTCATCCAAGGACAGACGGAGATCAGGGGAGAATTACAGAAGGCATATGCCACGCCCATGGAAAAAAAGGGAAGCAGCTCTGATGGGTGAGAAGGGGAAAGCTGAGGGCCTGGAGCCACTTGATGAGAAACAATTCCCTTTAAATACTTTAAAGAGTGCCCGTGTTCAGCAAGTTGGGACTCAGCATCCTGGGGAATGGGTCTCTCCAGCAGTTCTTCTCTGTGGTTAGGAGGAGAGACCCCTGGAACCCACTGATGGAGAACAAGTGAGGAGAGCCTCTGGCGGGAACTTCAGTCACTGATAGGACAAAGCTCACTGCAGCCTCTTGTCTCTGTGCAGCCTCCATTGCTGTCTTGGTCATTTGCTGTTTCAGACATCCTCTCAGTTGCTCTAGAACCAACGACCGTGAAGACCGAGATAGGAATGAAATAATGGGGAACACGCACCTTCCAAGCCAGGTGCCGCAACCTTTGTCCTCTCCCTCACAGCAGACGCCTTTGCGTTCCAAACCCAAAGGAACATTGTAACGAAGTGGACCCTTAACAGTGTGAGAGCAGAGGTTTAGAAGAATAAGTCAAACTTCACAGCATCACAAAAGGCAAAGGCTGCATAGATGTTAAAGATTGGGGATGCTCCGTGCTGTGGGAAGCAGACGGGGCGACTCCCTGGAGCTCATTGGCTGCCAGCATAGCCAAACCTGCAAGCTTCAGGTTCAGTGAGAAACAGTGCCTCAGAGAATAAGGAAAAGAGCAACCGAGCCTGAAGAAGACACCTGATCTTGACTGCTGGCCAACACATACACACACACTCATATGTATGCACATATGCATGAACACATACATGCCATACACACTATACACGTATATACACAAATGAACAGAGTAACGTGTGACAGGACCTCACTATCTTGATGTAGTAATTTACATTTTTGCATGTGTGTATGTGTTGGTGTGCCCTGCAGCGGCCATCTCTCCCAAGCCACCCCCCCCCATTCCTCTGCTGAAATGAGGTTTGTGACATTGTGGCACTGGTCTAGATAAGGCACCTACAAGCGCTACACTTCGTCTTTAGAAAGGTAGACCATAATCACATTTCAATTCTCATAAGCCCAGTGGAGAGCAGGGAGCCTGCCACAGAGAAACTTCAGGAAGAATTGGCTGCTGGCTACATAGCTCCTTCTTGGGAAGCCTTGTGGTGAAGATATCCCTAAACAACTTCAAGATAGTCCTTCCTGCCCAGCAGGGTCTCCCGAGCTAAGACAGAAGGCACAAACAACCACAGTCCCAGAAAGATTGGCATTTGTGCTGGGTAATGGAACAAGAATGGGCAGCAGAGAAATTAATTTCAAAGTATAAGATTAACATAAGAAGGCAACTAATGCAGTACAGGTGGAATACTTTGCTCTTACCCTTAGAAGACAAAATATTACATAGGTAAGAGGGTTATTGTTTTGTCTTGTTTTGTTTTGTTTTTCCAAATTCAGGACCTCTTCTCTGCTACACTGTATCCCCTATAAACTGATCCTTGTCACCTTATCCCCTAGTGTATATGAATGTGACTGTGTCTGAGTGTAGTGTCCTTAAAGAGCTGATTATCTTAAAGCCAAGTAAATAGAGTAGACCCCACACCCACTGTGAATTGTATCCTTATAGAAATAAGAAATGTCTAGACACAGGATGTAAGAAGAGGAGACCAGGAGAAGACCATCTTGAAGTCAGAGAGACCTGAGAAGGAAGCAACCCTGTCAAAGCCTTGTTTCAGATTTGCGACCTCCAGAATCCTATACCATAGCCTATCTCTTGAACTTAATCCATCCAGTATCTGGTGCTTCATGTTGGTGGCCCTGTAAAATCTATAGAGTCCAGGCTCCTTTGCCATCGACACACATAAATCCTGAGCTTTCCCTGGCTGATGGACATCCTGTCAGGAACGCCTGGCTCCCTGCCTGTCTCTGGTCACAGACGTCATGGCAGATGCTGTGTTCTCCTTCCGACCCCAGCACTGCCACAGCTAGGCTGACAGGAGCTGTATTTTGTCAACAAGAACCAAGCACCTGATTTTCTGCCCATAGAACTTCCACTTTCCAGCAATCATTTGCATTGCCAAGCCAAGATCACAAAATTAAGACAGCTTGCCATTTTAATCCATGTTCAGAGAAGACACTGCCATTTTCAAAAATAAGCAAACTCTGAAGATGAACAAGCAGCCCTACCTCTGAGGGAGGAAGCGCTCTCTCCAGGGGTCTTCTTCCTGGATGAATTAAGGCTATTTCTTATTCCCAGCTTGCTTTGCCACTGTGATATCAAAACCAAGAACAAACCTAGCTGAGTATGGGGAGCAGATGAAGTCTTGAGTGTGTATTGTTGGTATCAGGAACCATGGCAAGGACCCTACTGACTCAGCTATGGGAATGGCAAGGCCTTACGCTAGTCTGAATGTAAATATTGACAGCGTGCACCGAGAGTATCAATGACAGCTTCCCCTTCCTGGACGATTGTAGCCTGAGAGTGCTCCCCATCCTGGATGATTGTAGCCTGAGAGTGTTCCTGCTCCTGAATAATTATAGCCTGAGAGTACTCCCTTCCTGGAAGATTGTAGCCTGAGAGTGTTCCCCTTCCTGGACAATTGTAGCCTGAGAGTGCTCCCCATCCTGGATGATTGTAGCCTGAGAGTGCTCCCCATCCTGGATGATTGTAGCCTGAGAGTGCTCCCCATCCTGAATGATTGTAGCCTGAGAGTGTTCCTGTTCCTGAATGACTATAGCCTGAGAGTGCTCCCTTCCTGGATGATTATAACCTGATAGTGCTCCCCTTTCTGGACAATTAGAGCCTGAGAATTCTCCCCTGCAGAGACCCACTACTAAGATTATCCGACCAGCCTTCTCCTTCAGCTGTATATAATAAGTAAATGTTCCAAGTGTCCACGCCGCTGCTGTTGCATGTCCATCAGAGCTCATGGCCCATGTGACCCCAGCTTTCTGGTATATGTGTGTGTCATTTCTTCATTCGCCCATCTCCCCAGTCAGGTCAATCCCAAAGCCATGAAGGCCATAGCAGCGGAGTCCTGCCAGAGCCCTAAATAAACATTAATACACATTTGAAATTGACTTTCAAGATTATTATCCTCAGGAGTTGTTTTGGTTGTCTCAGGGTGAGTTGCACAAGTTGTCACAGGGTTAGCTAAAATATTCTTGGCATTTAGAGACTAACAGATGTGCAGCTCAATCTTAGTTAGGCTACATTTGCCAATCCTCTGCCTCTCCGGATCTGTTTCCTTATTTGTAGGTGAAAATAATAAGTCTTATCTTGTCACCTCACTTGGTGGAGTCCCAAAGAAAAAGGAAATGAAATTGATTTACAGCCCATTAGAAGCTATGTTTGCATGATGAATTATCCCCTCTTTATTCTCAGAGAACCAAGCCTGAAGTGGATTTTATTTTATGTAAGTTTGATGGCAGTGCCGGAAGATATACAGATGTGGACCTAAGACTCTATGAAGGTTCTACCGAAAACCAAGCTTTAGTCAATGATATCCACCATACATTCCAGAACTGGATAGCAGGCTCTCAGGACACACTAAGACTGTGCCCTCTGTTTCTATCATGGATTCCACACACTGAGCCCTGTATCCTCTCAAGAACAAAGCCTTTCCCAGATGCCAGATGCTGAAGGGAATGGGGAATTGGCCTTTAAGGCAGTGTGTGTGTGTGTGTGTGTGTGTGTGTGTGTGTGTGTGTGATGTTCATGTATGGAGTCATTTCTTCATACTTTTATGTGGATCCAGGGGATCAAACTAAAGCCTTGGGTTTCCATGGTAAACACCTTTACTCACTAAGCCATCTCCGAGGCCACGGGACTTTTTTTTAAACCTGTCACTACTAACCTCTCAGTACTCTGATTTTTACACCCCCTCCCCTAAGAAAGGAGACTCACCTGCTCTTTTCCTATGGCTTGTCATGTCCCAGAGACAACTAAAGAGCTAGATGTCATTTGGCTCCAGCCCAAGTGTCCTGAGCTCCAGTTTAACTCACTGTACCAAGTTTTCGTCTCAAGAGAGTGTTAGATGTTAGTGAGGCAAAGGATAGCAGTGCCTGGAATCCAATCTGACCATCACTGATTCTACAGTTTGAATTTTAAAAGTTATTCACAAATAACAGAAGAGTTCCTGCCAAAACATTCCGTTCCCCCTCGAGTGGTCATTTCCTGAAAGCTTCTGTAACCTGGTGTTAGAAAATGTCCTGCCGGCGCCTCCATCTATGAGCAGTTTTGCTGCCTGGCTCATTCACTCATTCACATCCTGTTTCCTCTGCATTTTCTTTTTTTAAAGATTTATTTATTTATTATGTATACAATGGTCTGCCTGCATGTGTCCCTGCAGACAAAAGTTGGCACCAGATCTTATTACCAGTGGTTGTGAGCCACCATATGGTTGCTGGGAATTGAACTCAGGACCTCTGGAAGAGCAGTCAATGCTCTTAACCACTGAGCCATCTCTCCAGCCCTTCCTCTGCATTTTCTGTGGCCTAAATACCATGTATATATTGTCTACAGGAAGCCCCAAGCCTGGAAGAGCTGGAAAGTTGGCTTATTTTTACAACTTTGCTTATTTTGCAAAACCATCTTAATTTGTAGCAAAATAAACCAGCGGGGTTCAGCAAAACTTATCTAGGCCAGGCATGTCCAACCTATAGCCCATGGGCTATATGCATCCTGAGATAGCTATGCAGGAATTTGACTCATTACATCTGTTTGTAGTTGATGAAGTCAAATTAAAGTGTCAAAAGCTTGGACAACCCTCTGAGCTAAAAGTGTGGGAAAATGAGTCTTCTCCTAAAAAATCTATTGGCATAATTACCTGGTGTCATATATGAAAAGAAGAGTAAACATTACAGGACTTGGAAAGATGCTTCAGGTGTTGTACAAGTATGAGGGCCTGATACTAAAACCAAGAAACCACATTAAAAGCAAGGTACATGCGAACATGTGCCTGAGGCTTTAGCATTGTAGAGCTTCCTGGGTGTTCGCCTGGATCCAGATTCAGTGAAAGACCCTGTCTCAACGGAATAAAGTGGAGATTGATAAACTAGGACACCTAACCGTCTTCCCTGGCCTCCAAGTATGTACCCCTTTAGGAAAAGACACACCCAACCTATATACATACACCACCCTATATACATACACACACTACATGCACATACACATATGTAAATAATTAATAAATAAAATTACTGAATTCAGGATATTTGGTAATAAATATATTTAATAAAATAGCAAATTCTAGTTAATAATATATTCAGAATTCTTTCCATTTTTGCTCTGATGTTTTTAAAGTCAACCATTTGAATTACAAGGCATTCTTTCTGTAAGTTGAACATAATATATAATAGCCATAGGATTGTAGGTAGAAACCTTTGCTTTATAGAATTGGTCTTGTCTAACTGCTGCATAACTCTGAACAAGTGTCTTCATTTTGTGACAAGTGTCACAGCATCCATACAAACCTAAAAGCTGATCTGTGTTTGTAGCTCCTAAATGTCAGCACTGGTCACTTGGGTTGACTGCTCTGCTGACAGAGGCGTGGGCATAATCCTCAGGGCTGCTACCCACCAGGTACGTACAGTGGAGAAAATACATGGGTAAGATATTGAGAACATGTCTAGATATTAACCAAGGGTTATCCTTCACTAGACTTCAGGGATTCTATTACCACGAAAAAACAGTGTATGTTTCTCTCTCAGCATAGCATTCATTGGATTTACACAAATTTGAGTAGCCCTAAGAAATGCCAGGAGCTCCAAAAGATGCTTCTAACCATTGACTGACAGAACATTCTAGGTCCCTTGACACTAGTTACTGACTATTAACCATCACTAAGACAGAAAAGAGAAAAACCTTTTCTAAACTAGACCTTCAAATTAACTGCAATGGTATACAAACAAGAATAGAAGGTTCTGGACTGGGGACATGACTCAGCAAGTGAGAGCACTTGTGAGAAAGCTTGAAGACTTCAATTCAAATCTCCAAACCCTGTGTTTAAAAGCCAGTTACAATTGTATGTGTGCTTGTAACCTCAGAACTGAGACAGAGGGAGCAAAGACATGAGAATCCTCCCTAGGGCTTCTTGTCCACAAGCCTAATTTCCGGGTCAATGAGAGTCCCTGTCTCAAAGGAATAAAACAGAGAGTCATAAAGCAGGGTACGTTCATCATCCTCTCCTAGTCTCCTTGCGCACTGCGTACACATATGCCATACACACACGCACGGAAAGAGAAAGCGTGATTTCTAATCTGCATTCTGTTCATTGTGTGTATGCGCACGCACATGCATGTGCTCACATGTGTGAGTACATAAACTGTCCCTGATTCATCCAAGACAAAGACTGAGCTGTTTCCTTGGGCCCTAGCTCTGAGCTGGAACAAGTAGGGAAACATCAAGACCTTGCTTCTCCAGAAGACATTTTATTGAAAGAAGTAAAAGATGACTATTGTCTCATGTATGGGGGCTCTGTGTGTGTGTGTGTCTCTGTCTGTGTGTGTGTCTGTGTGTGCCTGTGTGTGTGTGTATGTCACACAAACACATGCATGTGGAGGCTAAAAGTCAATGTCAGATCTCTGACACGCTCCACCTTATTTTGTAGAGACAGGATCTCTCACTGAAACTGAAGTTTCAGCTAGGCTAACTGGAAAATCAGCTCTAGGGGTCCACCTGTCTCCACCCCTGCCAGCCCTGAAGTTTCTCACTTCAGCTAGGCTAACTGGAAAATTAGCCCCAGAAGTCCCCCTGTCTCCACTCCGGCCAGCACTGGAGTTACTGACATATACTGCCATGTCTAGCTTTTATGTATGTGCTGAGGACTCGAACTCAGATCCTCATGCTTGCACAACAGACACTTTCCCGTTTCCAACTGATTCAGCTTTCCAGTCTCAACCACAGTCTCTCAAATCGATTTTGAAAATAGAATTTTGGGCTCAAAGAAAATCAGGGGGATGAGCAATCTTCAAGGAGTGAGATTCTGCTTGTCAATTAGAGGTAACTGAGATTAGAACTCATTTAAAGAATTGTTGGGCAGACCTCTACAGAGATGCATTTTAATCCCTTCGGGAAACGGCTGTTACATAAGATGTAAAGTCATCTCTACTGGGCTGGCAAGGATGCTGGAAGTCTCAGTGAGAGGCTTGGGACTCATTTACAAGTGGAATGTTTGCCAACAGGACTGAGGTGCACTTCAACATGAATTAATGTGGAAAACATGAACTAGGGTCTTCAATCTCAACAGAAAAGACAATAAGGAGAGAGTCTGGGGAAACAAGGAGTGGTGTGAGGAGGTCCCAGTCACATTTGGATACAGTGAAATTCAGACAGCAATGAACTGCCGGTGTGGCTTGAGTTAGAGATGGCTTTTGCCCCCAGAGAGGTTCAAGTGATAACCTTCTCCTGTGTCTGGGGTGTGAAATCACTTTCTATGGCTTTCCCACCTTGGGACTTGGCTTTCCCACGATAGGGTTGGTGTATTTAGAGGGCCATCGGTAGGCCTTCCACCAGCACATCCTAAAGGAATGCTTTTACACAATACCTCCACTTCTCTGTCTTCAGCATAAGATTGGAAAAAGCCCCTGCAAGTCCCGCTAGTCCACCCCTTCCTTTTTGCTGATAGGGAGCAAGATACATGTGGAATGGAACAGGGGTATCTGGGGAAGATCACAACACCAGTTAATACACCAAAGGACATATCAGACAGGGAAAGTGTGCAGACAGACAGAGCTGCACTCTGTTTAGTTACCTGCAATCCACTGACCCAGGGCAGCTTATTTTTAGTTAGAAATAGACTGAGAAAGAGAAATAGCCTGTTTCTCTTAGGGGATTGTATTTGAACATGCAAACTCATATATCAATCTCTCAGTGTAAGGCAGCTTTGCTTTTCTAGATTTTCTGACACTTTGAAGTTATGGTACTGGGTTATTCTGTTGGTACCCATGGGCATGAGAGACACCACAGGTCTCTGATTCAGTGGATTCACCCACATAAGAACCCGTACCCACCCTTGTGAATTGTCCATTGAGCTCCTGATAGAAGAAAGCCCTTGATCTCACTGATGATTCTCACTCTCCTCATTTTGTCTTCCTCGTCTCTGCTTGAATGGTTTTTGGTCTTTGACCTTTTCTCTCATTTTTCTCTAAGGGTAACTGCAGAATTTGTGGCCATCGTCTTTTGATCATGTTGATGTTATTATGACTAGGACCCTGCCCTGGAGGCGCACAACTCAGACTCGGGCCTATTATCAATGAGGACAAAAGTCAGTTGTAAAAATAAGCCTAGATTGTCCAAGAACCTCATTAGCTCTAACTTAGGGGAAAATCCTCTAGAGGTCAGCAACACAGAGATGCATCAAGTGTCATTCGTCGTCAGAAAACAATCCCCAGAGACAGCAGCAGCAATCTGATAACTTCTGAAGAACATGGGGGCAGGAAAAACACTGAGTCCAGCATCCCAAATCCTTGAAGCTTCTGAGCCTAGAGAAAATACAGCAGTCTGCATGAATAGCTAAAACAGAGACAGAAAATATATTTACACAAGTCAATACGAATTGTCTGGTGTAAAAAGTTTCTAGATAAAGAGTTCGAGCAATTTGATTAAACCTTGAAATTTAAGTAGAATTTGTTGCTCCATCTCTCGCAGTAAGGTATAACCTACAAAATCCACAAGGGCAGCGTCTTAGTCCCGAGGAACTGTGATGACAGAACACCACTAACTGGGTAGCCTATGAACAATAAAAGTTTAATTTTCATAGTTCTTGGGGCTGGAAAATTGAGAGGCTGGGACTTTCTGACTCATTAATGATGCTTCCCCTCTTTGTCCCTACAAAGTGGAAGGAACCAATATACTCTTCTGTGTGTGTGTGTGTGTATGTGTGTGTGTGTGTGTGTGTAAGAGAGAGAGAGAGACAGACAGACAGACAGACAGACAGAGAGATAAGGCCATGCACATGCCAAAACACATATGTGGAGGTCAGAGGTCACCTTCAGTCCTTTCGGTCCTTGCCCTTCATCATATTTGAGATGCGGTTTCCTATCGCTAACCACTACATATACCAGATTAGCTGGGTCCACAAACTTCTGGTCATTTTCCTGTATCCATCTCTCATCTCACATTAGGGACCAGGATTATAGATATATGGTACCACTTGCAGCTTCATGTGGGTTCTGGAGATCCAAACTCAAACACTTACATGGCACATGACCCACCGAGTCCTCCCACAGCCCCTCTCTAGGGCATTTTGTGTAGCAGTACAAATCCTACTCATAAAAGCCTTTCCTGTGACCTAACCACCACCTAATGCCATCACCTGGAAGTTCAGGATTTTAACAGAAGACCTTGGGAACATAAGCATTAAGCCCATAGCAAGCACGAGGACATGGGGCTAATGAGAGAGAGAACAAGATGGTGTTTTGTTGGTTGGCTGAAATGTCAGCTAACCAAAGAGGTCTCAGGTAAAAGTTAGGGTGGGAGATATGAGTGGATCCAGATCGTAGAGGTATTGATCCCAGAAAATGACTAAATCCTAAACATTGTACTCACAGCCTCCAGATGAATCATGAGATGGTTGCCATGCAACCCTTGCCAGGATGTGCGTGAAGAGGAAGGCCATTATTGGTGGTCTATCAGGGTGTTCTTTTAGAACCACAAAATAAACAGTACAAGCCATGAGAAGTTACTTTTTCTCTTTCCCAAGCTCCTAGTGCCACAAGGGGAAACCTCAGGAGCTCTTGTGCTCTCCAGTAAAAGGCTAGTGGCAAACAGGCCTAAGGTTTTCATCGAGTACTTGTCTGTACCTTGTATATGTGTTTCTAAACTCAATACAGGAGAGTCATCATGGACCCCACCCCATATCACAAAGGGACACAAAGAACTAAATAAATTTGTAGGATAGTCAGGGCTTTGGGGTTCAAAGAAAGGAAAGAGTCAACTGGTAAGAAAGACCCTGGTACAGCTCTTGAAGATATGGGATGGTCGGAGCTACAACTGAGAATTAGCGAGGATATAAACAAGACACAGAGACTGTCCCTTCTCAGGGCTGGTGGTGAGCAGGAGGAACAGAGAAAAGTAAGAATCCAACCTTGGAAAGGTAGGATCCTGCCCAGGGCATATTAGAGTTTTCTGCCGACTGATCAGGGTCACATAACTGATCTGTCATTGAAGGTCAATTCTCAGAGGATATGTAGACCCTGTGGTACCCCTTGCTTAAAAGGAATAAACCTGTCCTGAGCTTCTAGTCCATAGAAAGTTCACAAAGACTTGCAGAGAAAGACATGCATTTACGGATTTTCAAGTCAAGAGAAAAAATGGTAACACAGATGTTTCCATAATGGCTAAATGGGTTTCTTCTATGAAGCCCATACCATCTTCTCTTCGAGGTGGAAAAAGGTCAGTGTGTTTTAGGTTGAAAACAAAGACAAATGGGCTGTCTTATCAATGGTGTCCGCCACGTCTTCAGAGACAAGAACAAGACAAATGCTGTCCTTGGTTCATCTCCCTGTCCTGCTACAAAGGGCCACAAAGTGATTAGGAGATGTTACACACATTATCATTGAGCCCTTGGATCTCTCGGCTGGAGGTACAGACCGATGCTCTGACAACTTAAAGGGAGGGTGCTCTAGAGGGAGCAGTCCTGGACAGAGGCCCCCTATATCCACCCAGATGCTGCCCATGAGGGGCAGGAAGTGCTTGAGCATGTCTGTCACTTCCTCCATCTTCAGATTCCACAGCTCTCAAGAGTTCCTCACATCTGTTATGCCTTGACAATGAAATATCCCCCCACAGGCTCGTGTGTTCCGACATTTAGTCCCTGCTGGTGGCACTATTTAGTGAATCTGTGGAGTCCTTAAGACATATTAGTCTCTTTGTTTCCTGTGTTGACACCAAGAGCCAGTCTTAGACTTTCTAACCCCATGCAGCCATCGATCTCCATTATTAACAATATCTTCCCAAATTGTGGTCCAGATTAAACCCATTTCCTCTGAATTTCTCCCCAGTGTTTTATCATAGCAACAAGAACATTGACTACTACAGTGTCCATCTTACAAGCACCTACCATTCAAATATTTGGTAATGCCAATAACCCTTCTCTTGTGGCAGGATATGGCAAGATCACAACAAGAAGACCCTGTCCTCATTGTGTGTCTCTTTCTCTCCATTTAGCCTCAAGTTTCCATATGAAGTGAGAAACCTGTCCCTTTTCCAATATTTGGAGGCTCTCCTGGCTTTCAAGGCCTCCCACAGCACCCCACCTAGTCTGGTCCAGCTAGCACTGCTCCTGTGGAAGCAGAAGGGGACAGAGACAGGATGCTACCCTGGTGCAGCTGTCATGGAATCTGTTTAGTAGTTGCAGCTGTGGCCCAAGAAAGATGAAATCCCTCTGTCTCTGAGCTACTCTGCTGGATGATGTCACATTGACTAGGATGCCACACCCTTCTCCCCCAGTAAAATACATTGTTAACAGGGTCTGATACTCCTTGAAGGAGAAAGCACCCAACATGAGGGTGGGGTGGAAGCCAAGGAGACCCGGTGACTGGGCAAGTGCCTGCTGCTGACAAGCCATGGAGTCAGAGAGTTCCCAGACTCCTGGGATTCTAGGCTCTCAGTTTATTGAACAGAATTAGAAATCCCTGCCCATCTTCCACAAGGAATAACTGTGACCACGTGAGAGGAGTTTTTAGTCTCCTACTTTGTTCCAGAGTTATGGAAAGGAGCACACCTCCTATGAACTGTAGATGTGAATGTAGATAATATTGAAAGCTCAGGGGCTGGAGAGATGGCTCACTGATTAAGAGCACTGACTGCTCTTCCAGAGGTTCTGAGTTCAATTCCCAGCAACCAGATGGTGGCTCACAACCACCTGTAATGAAATCTGGTGCCCTCTTCTGGCCTATAGGCAGGATACTACATAAACAAATAAATCTTTAAAAAATATATATATATTGAAAGTTCAGAGAGAGAAGTTCAGTGTGGCTGGAGAGAGAGGATGGGGGCCAATGGTGGAAGGTGAGAAGGACTTGATCCTTTATTTCTTCCCTTGTGAATCTCCCTTCCATGTAAAGATTCTAGAATTGCTTAGACTTGTCACTAGATCTCTGTTAGACTGTAGCATGAATCGCTTGCTATCATGGCTCTTTCCCTGTTCAATTATCCAGGAGGGCAGAGCTCACATCTTACTCATTTCTGAGTCTCTAGTGTCCGATAAGAAAGTTAATTAGCTGAGAGGATGAGCTGATGAATGAGTAAATGACTGCTTGTAACTTAACTGAAATTCAATTCAGAGACTAAACAAAAGGAAAGAAAACATCTCAAAGAGTATGGTTCAGAACAGCAAACGGCAGAGGCTCAGAGTAGTCCTCTCCATCCAGAATGCTTAAATAAATAGAATGCAGGGTAAGAAGACAGGAAAATAGAATGTCCCATTCTCTTGGGCAAGTGACTAGCTAATTTTCTTATGAATACGTTAGACAATTTCACATCAAGGAACTTCCTTAAATACTATTTTCCCAAGATGGAAATGAAAGGATGTAATGTAAAACTAAAGACCCTCAGTATGAAAGGGATGGCTGATGAAAATTAGGCTGCTTATATTTGAGTTGGTAATGAGATTTTCCGGGGGAAAAACGCAAAAATCAAAAGGATTTTTATGGTAGAAGAAGGCAAAGACGTAGACGGACTCTCAAAATAGCTTTGCCTGCTTTCTGAGTAAATTCCACCACAAAGTCAGGGCAGGGCTTATTTTTATCCATGTTCTTTTAAACAATGTGACATGTCTACCAGGAGCGCAATCAATGATGACATCGTGTTGTAGTTAATATGTTGTGGCGTTCACGACTCAGCCCGAGTCAAGTCTCTGGCAGATTCAGCAGCCAGTGCCCGGAGATATCTTTCAAGATGACACAGCTGGGTTGCCTGGGCAACTGGCTGGATGAAGCTTTAGCTGGCTTTGGGAGAGATTACATAAGACCAGACCAACTGGGAAGAGTTAAGTCATGTCCTGGGGGTGAAGCGCACAGGAGCTACTGTCTGTTCAGCTTCCGAGATAAGGACATAGTAGTGACATTTAAAAGGGGGTGTCCTTGGACACCCACATCTGTCTTCTCAATACAGAAGTCCTCAAAGACAAATTGGCAAAGTCTCTCCCTAACAAGACTATGGTTAACAGATCTGTAATGGTGTAATAGGCCAGCATGACCACCTTCCTAAGCCTCACTCTCATCAGTTATTTTTGGGATGTCAAAGATGTTATACATTCCCTATTATTCTGTATTATAAATATATTGACATATGTTCATTATCAAATGGGCTAATGACTCATATCACAATTGAGTTTATGGAGGAGGTGCAAATAACTTTGCCAACAGCATGGAAATGATTTTATAGGTATGCACTACACACGTACATATACATTTATATACATATAAATTTGGTTCCTTTCAGTGGGTGCCTAATTTAGCACCAGAAGAGATTCCTGTGGCTTTGACATGACTAGAGATTTGTTTTTTTCTCTCATAGAGAAGTCTAAACTGGTCGGGCAGCTCTGGTGTCTAGATGTTGGGGTCTCTAGCTCTTGTTCCCCACTCTTCCACTCCCACACATACACACACTCCAGCTTGCTCTGAGTCACAGGACCGCCATGCCTTACTGGTGTCACAGTGTGAGTAAGAAGAAGGAAAACAATTGAAACAGTAAGAGAAGGAAGCTATTAGGTTGTTTGAGTTCCCTGGCAGTAACCCTGTTAGAAGTTCTGACAGGCAGGAGTAGACTCCCTGTGTGTGCCTCAGATTTACATTGCTCTGTTGCTCAGGCAGGACCTATCTTCTTTGGCTTTGCTGGGGATTGATGGGAAAGACGTGCATATAAACACACAGCCATAATTCTCCCACTTACCATCTACTCGCTATGCTGCAGGAAGTATAGTCTACTCTACAAATATGAGAAATTATTGTTCTCTGGTTTGACTAGGATGATGTCCTGTCACCTGTGCTCTTCCCTCTCTGGCCAGTAGTAAGATGTACTGATACGAAGTAACTAACTACTGATATAAAGTAACCATCGATACAACAGAACTACTAATACAAAGTAACTACCAATACAAAGTAACCATTGATACCACAGACCTACTGATACAAAGTAATGGTTGGGAGTTTGTATCCATTTGCATCCATCCATTCAACCACTTTTGTATCCATTCAGTCATTAAACATTTTTGAGCATCTACTCAAGGATTTAAAAACTGGGAAATTTAAAAACTGGGAAATTCTGAAAGTAGTCAGCAGTTATGACCCTTTCCCCCAGGAGATCATTTAATTTGAAAGAAACCAAGAACAGAGAAGACAGCTCAATTGTTAAAGTGCTTGGCACTCAAGCATGAGGACCTATGTTCAACCCCCAGAAGCCACAGAAGAAAGCTGAGCACTATCATCTGTCTTAGCTGGGGTTTCTATTGGTGTGACAATAAACCCTGGCCAAAAAAACAGGTTGGGAAGGGAAGGGAAGGGTTTATTTGGTTTACACTTCCGCATTGTTGATCATCACAGAAGAAAGTTAGGACAGGAACTCAAACAGAGCCTTGGAAGGGTGCTGCTTACTGGCTTGCTTCCCATGACTTGCTCAATCTGCTTTCTTTCTTCCTCTTTTTTATGGTTTTTCAAGACAGGGTTTCTCTGTAGCTTTGGAGCTTGTCCTGGAACTTGCTCTGTAGACCAAGCTGGCCTTGAACTCACAAAGATCTACCTGTTTCAGCCTCCCAAGGGCTGAGATTACAGGCATACCACCACTGCCTGGCTCAGTCTGCTTTCTTATAGAACCCAAGACCACCAACCCAGGGAAGCCACCACTCAAAATAAGCTGAATTCTCCCCCATTGATCACTGATTGAGAAATCCATTACATCTGGATCTCTGGATCTCATGGAGGCATTTCCTTAATTAAGGCTCCTTCCTCTCTGATGACTCTAGCTTGTGTCAAGTTGACACACAAAACCAGCCAGTGCATCACCCACTCATCCAAGACAACCCTACAGCCATGTGCATACAGACAAGACTGAGTAGACTCGATGAGTATTTGCATTTAAAAAGAAGACATACATTTCTGAAGTTTTAGAGGGGGTATTCTGAAAAATATAGGACAGAATAAAGGAGAAGATGATCAAAATATGTTGTAGACATATAGGAAATTCTTAAAGATTTAATTAAAACTTTTAGCAAGGCATAGTGACACGGGCTTTTAATCCCTGTGCTATAGAGGCAAAAATGGAAGAAGCCCTGGGATACACCGGCCGGCCAGCCTACTCTACTTGGTGAGCTGCAGGCCAATGAAAGACCCCATCTTAAAAAAACAAAGGGTGTACCTCCTGAAGAATGATATCCAAGTCGACCTCTAGACTCCACCTGCTCAAGCATGCACATGTGCACCCATGGGAACACACACTGCACATATGTGCATGCACACAGACACCCTCACTCATACGCACACTCACAGAAAAAACAAGAGCAGATGTCAGTGTTGACACCGTGTGGTAGGAGCACTCATGATGCTGTGGAAACGGATACTACTTAGACAAGGTTCTGGGAAGCCTTCTCAGATAGAAAAAAATCAAAGTATTTAGCTCCAACCTAACACAGTGCAGCAGGTAACATTGAAAAAAAAAGATTTTGGACAGCAACAAGATCTTTCCTGGTTGTTGTTTGCCTATTGTTGTTTTCCATAAAATGTATTTCTTCCTAGGCCCAGCACACAAAATCATCTTGCAAGGCGAGATCCTAGATATTTTCTCAGGCCCTCTAAAAATACAACTGCAATCTAATGGAAACAAGCCCATTGGCAAGACGTCCCCTTCCTGCCCATTAGTCAGCTCTTTATCATAACAGCCCTGTTGAGGACAGAGAAGGTGATGTGGGATGGGGACGTGTGAGTGACGTGGGGCTGGAAGCATGTGGTGCTGCATCCCACTGCATGTCTCCAAGGAACCACCTCTGGACCCCAGCCAGGCAGAAGCCACACTCGGAGGCCCTGAACTCTGCTTGCTTTGACCCTGGGGTGCCAGAGTTGCTTTCTCTTCTCAAGGCTGCTAAAAGTTCTGCTTCATAGAGCACCGTAAAATGATCTCAGACAGACAAAGAAAGACGAAGACGTGGCTCGGCAGAAGTGACTCCTGCTCTTAAAAGTACCCACATCTGAGTGACTTCCCCACCACCTGCAGCTCAAGCTCCAAGAGATCAGAACACCCTCTTCTGGGCTCCTTGAACATCTGTGCATTCCTGGGAGCATGCAAATGTGTACATGTGTGTGCATACACACACACACACCCCCCACACACACACACGTGCGCGTGTGCGCACATACCCAAATAAATAAAAATAAATTAATTAAATAAAATAAAATAAAAAGAAAGGCAAAGAAAAGAGGAAGGGAACATCCCTTGAATCTCTACTATCTGCCAAGTAGTTATTCTGAGAAAAACAGACAGGCACCTAGGAGGCAGACGTGAGTGACAAGAACAACAAGGCTCTCAGCACCCACGAAGCATTTACTGTGACCAAGCGTGACTGGGTCCTTATTCTCCTACGTTATTCATTTCATTTGTTTCACTATGGCCTTGGACTCTGGGTAATGTTATGTTCATCATCACAAGAGGCACCTGAAGCATGGAGAGAGAAAGTGCCATGTTTGAGGTCACAGACGAATGTCTAAGCTGGGTACAAGCTCTGATTAGGTTTCCCAGCTCCAACATACTCTATGCCCTTAAGCAAGTGGCATAAACTCTCAAATCTTGTTTACGGTACCTGAATGATGGGACAAAGACTCATTCATTCACCCTCTACCCCACAGCGATGGTCTTGATTACAGACAGACCTATTAACGGAGGTAGAAATTAGAAACTATAGAAAACAGAGAAATCGGCTTAAAAGGCTAGTGATGTTCTTGGAAAGTTACAACCATGAGGTCAGTAGGGCTAAATTTAGATGGTGGTGTTCAAAAGATGCCTGAGTAGCCGAGTGGGCTCTGAGCTGGACATCAGGGCTCTAGTCTCAGCACCACCACAGACGCCCATCTGACCCCAGGATGGACATCACTCTTCTTTGGGCCTATGTCCTCATTATAGCAGTTGACAGGGCTGCATAAACTTGAAGGAATCTCTTGGATAAGCAATCCCATGTCCCCTTCATACTAAACACTCTTCACTCAACCCAACATCCTGATTTCCTCTCCAGGTGGCAGTTGGTGCCACCCAACTGGACAGCCTGACTGGTCTACAATCCTTTTACCCATTTCTCACTGTTCACCTTCTTGCCCATAAGCCTTAAGCTGTATACTTATACAGCCCCCCACCCCATTCCTGGCTACTCATTTATTCATCCAACAAAAATGAATAGCTTCTGCAATTTAAGTAGCCATGGGTAGGTTAACTGGGTATTAAGACGCTAAAGCCGATGTAGTGGGGCGCCTGAGAAATGGAGGCAAGAGGATAAGGTATTTAAGCTAAGCTCCAGCTACATAAATTCAAGAACAGGTTGAAGTATGTGAAATCCTAGCAAAAAGAAGGAAATGCCGGAAGGAGGTTAAGGAAGGGAGGAGGGGGAGGGAAAGTAGGAAGGAAGAGAAGAAGGGAGGGGAGAAGGAAAGAGAAAGGAAGGGAACGGAAAGGGGAAAAGAGGGGAGCTGAGGAGAGAAGAGGAAAGGAGGGAAGGGAAGGGAAGGAAAGGGAAGAGAAGGGAAGAGAAGAGAAGAGAAGAGAAGAGAAGAGAAGAGAAGAGAAGAGAAGAGAAGAGAAGAGATATCAATCTTCAAGCCTTCCCCACCACCATCCTCAAAATAAGTCACTCCTGATTCAGGGGAAGAGGTATATACAGTTATCTCTATGAAGGGATGTATCCAGATCACTTGTAGAGGGAAGTTTTACAAGGTTGGGAAGTGAGGTGAGTGTTCTTAGAGGTAGCTGTTTAGAATGGTGTTCTAGGGCAGTCATACCCCACTGGGTTCTGACCTGGAGTGGGACTCCGTAGAGAAACCCTCTGTAAGTGCCGATGAGGGCATGAGATGAGTTGGTAGCTCTCACCACCACTGCAGTTGTGTCAACACAGTCCTGGCACCTCCTAGGCGAGGCATCGACAGAAGTCACACTGTCCTGTTGTCAGGCTTCCTGGTTGGGGAAAACATTGGCTTAGCGATGTTCCGCAAATTGCATATTTCAGATGAGTCCTTTTGGCAGATCTTCCTGGCCCTTAGCACCAGGAAGTGCCTATGACAGTATAATTACTACTCCAAGTGAGCCTTGCCAGTTATCATTTGTCCAAAAGCTTTGGAGGCGCTTCTGCCATTGCCTAGCAGGTGGCAGGAAAGCCAGCCCAAGGAGCCCCACGTGACCATGATGGGCCATTATCTCTGATTCTGTGCCCCTCTCTTCCTTCAAACTCAGGCCAATTCCCCCCTGCCTCAGCCCTCCACTTTGGCCAACCCCAGAGGGACCATTTTCCCCTAGGATCACAGTCAGGGCACATTTCCCCTTAGCAGGTCACCAGGAAGCAGCTGGAGGCTCTCATTTTTCTGTGTGTCTTGCCCAGGGGAATTCAGATGTTTGCATGGAACATCATGAATTTGAAAGAAAGAAAAAGAGAGAGAGAAAGAGAGAGAGAGAGAGAGAGAGAGAGAGAGAAAGAGAGAGAGAGAAAGAAAGAGAGAGAGAGAGAGAAAGAGAAAGAAAAGATGGTGATGACTGAGTAGCCATGCAAAATGAAAGCCCACACCTGGGTGAAACAGACCAGGCCTTTGGATCAGATCAAACATAGCTCTCATTTTGAGTGAGGCTTGATCCTGGTAAAATGAAAATAATATCATCAAGAGTTTGGAATTGAATTAGAGAGATGGCAAAGTACCTATGTACTAAAGAAGTCACCAATAACTCTATTTCCCCTGTCAGTTTTCAATGCCAAGAGAAGTTTTGTTTAACTCATCATTTGCTAATAGATTCGTGAATAAATGGCAACCTGATCATCCGTAAATACAGCTTCCATAATAATGATCTTACTCCTACTGCCCACTACCACCCACAAACCTTCTGAATCTGTGACTTCTTATTAGGTGGAGAAAGCCAATCACAAAACACAGTCACCAAAGTAAGATCTCCACACAGTCTTACCTTTGTCAAATGTGCTCTGAAGTCTTACCGTCCCCCTTTCTTCTCAATGCTTCCAAGATGTGGCATTGGTGAGAGGGAGGGTCCTAGCATTCCTCAACTTTATATACTTCTCAATACACACAAATGACTTTTCATTTTATATGAGCACTATGCCAAAACCTTCCTGTGGCTCGCTGCCTTTCCTGGGAAAAGTGTCACCTCCATCCCCCTACCCTGCACCTGTCTGCACTGCTTGACAATAAGTAATGGAAAGCTCAGTAGACAGTGGTTTAAATGGACATTCCTTTTCCTCGTATAAAAGAAGTCTGGAGATGGGTGTTGGTCCAGCGTTGAATGCTGACTTCAGAACACCTGAGATTTTCTAAGGGATATAAGTTGATTGCTGTGGTTCCAGGCGTCACAGCACCACAGGAGTCTTCTAGAGAATGGAAAGTGAGGCCTCCTGACCACCCCCCATCGGGAAACTGATCAAAAGTTTTCCATAAACTTTCTCCTACCCATACACCTTCAAATTCCCCTAGTTTTTTTTTTTTTCCTCTAAGGCACGCACATGGAGATGGGAAAAGCAACGAACTGGAGAATTATGATGAGTTTTAGTAAAATCTCCCAAAACATGGTTATTTCAGTAAGGAAAAATTATAAAGGCAGAGAGGCAATGTGATCTGTCTGCCGAAGAATGTAAGGATCTTCTTTCCTGCGATCAACCAAGGCTCAACCAATGTTCTTCAATGCTGCACCTCCTGCCTTGAACATTGGCGATTCTCCCTGCAGTGGTCACGTATGGCTACAAGCACTGACACACTGCGAACAACACACAGAACTGAGATCTAACAAGCATCATGTGGCTTCTTGACCCTGGGTGGCACCACAGCTACCTCTGCGACTCCTGTTGGGCTCTCATGTTTAAGGGATGAGCCTCAGCTGGCGACTCTGCAAGGGGCATGCTATAGCCTCACCCCATCACCACTGCCACCTTCCGGGTCCTCTCCCTCTCGAGGTCCTTTTCCAACTGCCCTGTTGTGGACTGGCAGTCGATAGCGATGTGAGCTGATGGGTGGAGGGGGTGTGAGCACAGTTTCTACACAGGGAAGCGTGGCCAACACAGTGCAATGGAGACCCTGCATTGCATTGACTTGTGTGTGTGTGTGTGTGTGTGTGTGTGTGTCAATTTCCCTGTTTCCCACAGCTCCCGAAAGGCTACTAATTGAGCAGTCTTAGGAAAGTTAACTTGCTCATAGATGGCTTGAGGAGTTCCTTCTCCTTGGTGTTATCAAAGCTCCAGGGTCCCTGCTATCCAACAACAGAATTTTGGAGTCAAGGCGTGGTTCCTGAAGGCTCTGGGGGTGGAACAACCGGAAACTCTTCACTGGACAGGTGTCTGGAGTGTCACTCACTCTAACTCATTCACCTTAGTAAGCACATGCTTCTGCAAAAGACAGGGCCCTTCTTTTTTATTTTTTATTTTTTATTGAGCTCTATCTTTTTCTCCGCTCCCCTCCGTACCTCTCCTCTCCCCTTCTTCCCTCTCTCATGGTCTCCATGCTACCAATTTACTCAGGAGATCTTGTCTTTTTCTACTTTCCATGTAGATTAGATCCATGTATATCTCTCTTAGGGTCCTCATTGTTGTCTGGGTTCTCTAGGATTGTGAATTGTAGGCTGGTTTCTTTGCTTTATGTCTAAAAGCCACTTATGAGTGAGTATATATAGTATTTGTCTTTCTGGGCCTGGCTTACTTCACTCAATATAGTGTTTTCTAGCTCCATCCATTTGCCTGTAGATTTCAAGATGTCATTATTTTTTTCTGTTCTGTAGTACTCCATTGTGCAAATGTACCACATATTCCTTACCCATTCTTCAGTCAGGAGCATTTAGGTTATTTCCAGGTTCTGGCTATAACAATGATGCTATGAACATAGTTGAGCACATGTCCTTTAGGTATATACCCAAAAGTGGTATTGCTGAATCTTGAGGAAGGTTGTTTTCTAATTTTCTGAGAAATTGCCATACTGATATTCAAAGGCACTGTACCAGTTCGCACTCCCATCAGCAATGCAGGAGTGTTCCCTTTTCTCCACAACCTCTCCAGTATAAGTTGTCATCAGTGGTTTTGATCTTGGGCATTCTTCCAGGTGTAAAATGGAATCTCAGAGTTGTTTAGATTTGCATTTCTCTGATGACTAAAGATGTTGAGCATTTCCTTAAGTGTCTTTCAGCCATTTTAGATTCTTCTGCTGAGAGTTCTCTGTTTAGATCTGTACTCCATTTTTTTATTGGATTATTTGTTCTTTTGATGAACAATTTTTTGAGTTCTTTGTATATTTTGGAGATCAGACCTATGTCTGATGTGGGGTTGGTGAAGATCTTTTTCCATTCTGTAGGCTGCTGTTTTGTCTTGTGGACCATGTCCTTCGCTTTACAGAAGCTTTTCAGTTTCAGGAGGTCCCATTTATTAATTGTTTCTCTCAGTGTCTGTGCTACTGGGGTTATATTTAGGAAGTGGTCTCCTGTGCCAATGCATTCAAGTGTACTTTCCACTTTCTCTTCTATGAGATTCAGTGTGGCTAGCTTTATGCTGAGGTTTTTGATCCATGTGGACTTGAGGTTTGTGCATGGTGATAGATATGGGTCTATTTTCATTCTTATAAATATCTCGGAGTAACTATAACCAAACAAGTGGAAGACATGTATGACAAGAACTCTAAATCTTTAAAGAAAGAAATTGAAGAAGATACCAGAAAATGGAAAGATCTCCCATGCTCTTGGGTAGGTAGAATTAATATAGTAAAAATGGCAGTCTTACCAAAAGCAGTCTACAGATTCAATGCAATGCCCAGCAAAATTCTTCACGGACCTCGAAAAAACAGTACTCAAATTCATATGTAAAGGCAAAAAACCCAGGATAATCAAAACAATCCTGTTCAATAAAGGAACTTCAGGAGGCATCACAATCCCTGACTTCAGAGCTACAGTACTGAAAACAGCCTGGTATTGGCATAAAAACAGACAGGAGGATCAATGGAACCGAATCGAAGACCCAGATATTAATCCATACACCTATGAACACCTGAATTTTGACAAAGAAGCAAAAAATATCAAATGGAAAAAAGAAAGCATATTCAACGAATGGTGCTGGCACAACAGGGTCCTTCTTTGATACCAGCTGTCCCTTGGGGCTTGATCTGAAGTGAAAAGAACTGGCTTTCGAGAATATTGAAAAATTGCTTTTAACCTGGCCACTCTTCATCTCTGCCTTCCCTTAGTCTAAGCTGACATTCCCCTAAACTTTATCCTACACCTAAGATGGGCTTTCATGCCATTCTGACCACACCCTGTCTACCACATAAAGGGGAGGTGACAAACTTCAACAAGAGATTCTGAGCCCAAGTTTCTGTCATTGTTGGGGTCTCCTATGCTTTTGCCAAGCATTATCTCCTGGCCTTTGCCATCCACGCAATTAATTTAGAAGGAATTTAAATAGCAAGATTTATCATGCTTAGTATACAGGACCCTTCCATGCTGTGCTGCCAAATGTTGGTTTGTGAGTGCATGGCATGCAAAGCAGTGAGCAGCACAGAGAAGGTAGCAGGCAGGATCAAAGATGCTGTTGCCACGGCAACCACCATTTATCCTCAGCTTGGCAGGTTAGACATTCTGGAGTTGAGCATGGCTGAATTATTGCCCCCATTATGCAGCATATTTTTTTGCATCAGATACTTTTATATATATATATATATATATATATATATATATATATATATATATACACACATGCATACACACACACACACACACACACATTTTTAGTATCACTTTGCCCAAGCAAAAATAAGCTAGGTTTACAGGGACATATTTCAGGCATAGCAACACCTTCCCAGATTCACAGAGTAACTCTGATTCAAACAAGAGTGAGGGACCAGTGGTCCTCATGGCACCTGGTGACCAGAGAAGAAGTTCAGTGATCATTGCTGCCTGAGAGTCACTGTCCTCCTGATGCTGTAACCAGTAATGACACAATTTGATGCTAATTCTGAGGAGCCCGAAGTCTGAACTTATTTCCCTGGGCTAAACTAAGGCTGGCAGCGGAGTTGTGGTCATTCTGATCATTTAAGCTGTGGTCCATTTCTGTGTCTTTTCGAGTTTTCCCCAGCTCCTGACTTCACTGCCCCACCCCACTCCATCACACCCCCCAACACGCCCTGAAAATCTAGCAGTGTAGCTGCATCCAATCTCTGTGCCTTTGCTTCCTGGACTCAGTGAATGACCCCTGTTATAATCCTAGCTCCACCTGGACCATTCAGAAATCGTTCTCCCACTTCTGACTCCCTTGTTTGCTCTCTTGAGTGTCCCTATAACAGTTACATGTCAGGTAGCAGCATCGCTGATTTCATGGATCAAGACATTTACACCTTTGTGGGGAGAGCCTTATTCTGTATCTTACACCCAGGTTCTGTGAATGGGATCTCTTGACAACCTGCAATTGTAAGAGTAACTACAGTACTTCCTACACTTTGAGTATCTAATAGGAAAGAAGTGTTCTACAAGTTTTCTGGACCAATTGTTAATTTAACATAATCCTTTCTCAAACTCTATTAGGTAGTATGTATGAAAAGGCAAGTGAATTGGTCCAGTGAGCCTAGTTAAGGGAGGTAGAGGCAGGAGTGCCTGTGTCTATGTGTGAATGTGTTAAAGGAATGGCGAGCTACTTCCTGCTGCCCGCCCGGCTAGCTTTACCCAAAATAATTACACAGAAACTGTATTCTTTTATAACACTGTCTGGCCCATTATCTCCAGCCTCTTACTGGCTAACTCTCACATCTTGACTTCAACTCATTTCTAATAATCTGTATGTCACCTTGAGGTGGTGGCTTACCGGGAAAGATTCAGCATGTCTGACCTGGTGGCTGGCTGCATGGCAGGCGGCTCTCTGTCTCTGCTTTCTTTCTCCCACATTTCCGTTCTGTCTTCCCCGCCTACTTATGTTCTGACCTATCAGGTCAAGCAGTTTTCTTTATTAATTAACCAATGAAAGCAACAGATAGACAGATGACCTTTCTACATCATGAATGGCTTCAACTGTGTCATCCCAAATGCCCCCAGTGCTTTAAAGCAACGACTGACCCTGAAGGAGAAAGAACAGGTGGGTGTGAGCGCACTAGGTCAGAAACATCAGAGAGTTGATTTGTGCCTATCAAAACTTATCAGATAATGGATTTGCAAGTTACATCAGTTGTGCTGGCTGCAACACTCTCTAAGTCATCTTGATCTCTCTTCCCAGTGTGACTGCTGGCAGCTGCGAATCCTCACTTTCCAATCTTAGGAGCTAGCATGAGCTCTCAGATCTCACAGTACCCTTCACCCAGGTGTGAGAACAGCTGAACAATGGTTAAAGAGGGTTCAGACTTCAAGAAAGCAGAGGCAGAGAGCAGATCCAGAGAGACCCAAAGAGAGTTGCCCTAAGTGTTTAGATAGTAACAAACTCAGCCAGATAACTGTTGGAGGCAAGGAGGGTCCTCTGGTTCAAGACAGAGTCACTTTAAGACAAGCTGAAATGAGACCAAAGTGATGACAGTCCAGCAGGCTATGCTCAGGACCCACTGTGCTGCTAATTCCATGACACATGTGCTGGATGATCAGGTCCGTGGGTGTCGTGTTGCCCCAGCATTAGGTGCTCAGTCTTTTATGTGATTGAGGGTAAGTGCTGCATGCTGGATCAGGCTAAAGTCTTCAGTGAATCACAGGCCTGATTTTTCTGAACTGGTTTTGATTTGTTCATGGCCCGTGTCTTCCAAATCCAGTTAAGAAACATCATGAGTATTGCTGTTGACTCTCATCAGCCGGTGCCTCATTGTCGATGGTGGCTTTCTATGGACACAGACAAAATGAAAGGTCATTATATGTCCTCGTTCACACCCAAAATGGAACAAACTGTTGCTCCATAAAAATGGCATCAGCCAGAGCTGGACACAGCCTGAATGAACGGAATTTTTCCATATAGTGTGGAGTAACTTAGAACAACAGGGCACAGCCAGATGTACACAAGTGGTCCAGAGTATCCACCATAAACGCACTCACTATGGTCTTTCAATAATGTCTTAGTTAGGGTTTCTTTTTTTTTTTTTTGTAATTTTATTAAATTATAAAAAGTTTCCATTTACGCCCCTCCTCCCAACGCCCTCCCACTCCCCCCCTCCCTCTCCTCCTCCCTCTTTGTCCCCTAGGGAAGTCAGGGTCTCCTGCCCTGTGGGAAGTCCAAGTTCCTCCCCCCTCACTCCAGGTCCAGGAAGGTGAGCATCCAAACAGACTGGATCCCAAAAATCCAGTATATGCAGAGGAAACCAGTCCCAGTGTCATTGTCAATGGCTTCTCGGAAAGACTGCAGGCCAGCCACATTCAGAAAATCCGGCCACATTCAGAGAATCTGGTTGGATCACATGCTCGTTCAGTCACGGTCCATCTGGCCTTGGTAAACTCTCATTAGATCCGACCCCTTGTATCAGTGGGTGATAGTATCCCTCGCAGTCCTTCATCATTTTCTTCCTCCTTTTGCTCCTCGTTTGGATCTTGGGGGGCTCAGTTCGGTGCTCCAATTAGTTAGGGTTTCTATTGCTGTAGTGAAACACCATGACCAAAAGGCAAATGGTTTATTAGACTTGTACTTTCAGAGAACACTGTTTATCATCTACGAAAATCAGGGCAGGAACTCAAACAGGGCAGAAACCTGGAGACATGAGCTGACACAGAGGTCATGGAGGGATGCTGCTTACTGACTTGCTCTCCATGGTTTGTTCAGTCTGCCGTCTTATAGAATCCAAGACCACCAGCTCAGGGATAGTAACACCCACCATGGGCTGGGTCCTCCTGCATTGATCACTAAGTAAGAAAATGCCTAACAGGCTTGCCTACAGTCTGATCTTATAGAGGCATTTTCTCTATTGAGGTTTCTTCCTCTGATGACTCTAGATTGTGTTGAGTTGACAGAAAACCATCCAGGACAAATAGATTCATAGCCTCAGAAATGAAACATGTGTACATATATTTTGAATCAATATATAATAAATCTCCATCTGTTTGTATTTTAAAAAATAATATAGAAGAACCCCTAACAAGTTCAAGGGAAGAGTAGAAAGAAACTTCTGCATTAAACTCCCTGGGGAAGGATAACTTAAATGGTACATTGTTTTTGAAAGAGAGCAATTTCAAACCTATCATATTTAAGTGTACTAAAACCGTAAGAGAATAGCTGTGTAATCAAGTGCTAATGAACAGAATAAGCCAGTAGGAAACTTGCAATTGACTTGTGTTATGTATTGGTGGGTCAGGAGCCATTTGTTCATTGTTTTGGACAAGAAAGAACCTGGTGAAGGATAACATCTTAAAGCTGTTTCCATGTATCACAACACACACACACACACGCACACACACGCAATCCAGCATCTCTCATTTAACCAGGAATCTCTCCAGGCAGTTCTGTAAAGACAACAGTAGGAAAGCTCCTGATTGTGTTTCTATTCTTCTGGGGATTGAGAAGACCCTAAAGCACCATGACAGGAAATGCTTCTGAATAGTAAATTTCTCCATGGCCTTAACACCTCCTGACTTCTTCTGCACCCTCTTACTCAGCTCCCTTCTCCTGTCGTGGGCATCAGTTCCAGAGACATCCCAAAGCAGTCAGCCTTCCCCAGGCCTTCTGACCAAGTCTCCACTCTAACATGTAGGGATAAAAGTCAGTGAATCCTGCTCTTCCATGTTTCATGCATATTAAAATAATCACTCACCACAATCAAGTGAGCTATTTTGTCAGCAATCCAAAGACAGTTTAGCACTAGAAAAATTATACTTCCTAATATAATTGTATCAATATATTAAAATAACCAGTTATTTGAATAGATTCATGTAAAAAGCAGTTATCATCTTGAAAAGAAAAATTAATAACCAAAGAAAAGTCTGTAATTTTGGGAAGGCTTACTGCTTCAAACCTCACGGCTACCATTTTCCTTAGACATAAACATCTATTCAACCCATCTAAGGAAGGGACACTCATGGTGTGGGAGTTCTTTCTGTCTATGCGTTGCTTATATTGGTTAATGAATAGAGAACTGCTTTGAGCCTATGGCAGGGAAGAACAGAACTAGGCAGGGAAAGCTAGGCTGTATGCTGGGAGAGAGAAGCCATGGAGCCTCTGCCTGAGACAGATGCTGGGAACATTACCCAGTAAGCCACTGCCATGTGATGACACACAGATTAATAAAAATGGGATAAATTAATATGTAAGAGTTAGCCAATAAGAAGCTAGAGCTAATGGGCCAAGCCGTGTTTTAAATAATACAGTTTCTGTGTGATTATTTGGGGGCTGAGCAACTAGGAACCATCAAGCAGCTCACCCTCTTCCTTCTACGCACTCACAGCCTTCGATTGCTTTCATTTTGTCATAAAAATTCTCCTGGTGCATCACGATAGGAAAATAACACTAGTGATAGAAATTAAGAAGTACGTTTTCAAATTCGAGAGAACATTCATGAGAAAATTCGTGAGCAATAACAGGAAAAATTGATTACCAATGGTTCATTTTACATGTCTAGATCTATGTCTAAGATCCTTGACACTTCTATATACTTTAAATAATCTGAAAGCACTAGAAACTTTAATGCCTAAGAAGGAATAAAGTGTCAGGATGAAAACTTTGAGAAATGAGAGTGGGGTTACGTGACTCGAGTAAATGGAGACTTGTTCCTAGAAAGCAATGGTAGATGTTGTAACGACATCAACTATGTTCTAGTCAAGAATGAACCACCCCTCCTGACGTTCAAGATGGAAGGGGAAGATCCACAAGCCAAGGCGTGACTGCAAGCCTCCAGAAGTAAGAAAAAAGCAACAGAATGGATTCTCCTAGAGTCACCAGGAATGTGACGTTGCCACACTATGACTGACACACCCAAGGGAACATGTCACTCTCCTGAGATTGCAGCAGAATAATATGATAAACAGTGCCCAGGTGTATCACCATTAAATGAAATCACCTGGGTGACAAGCCTGCTTGCAGGGGTGGAGGATCCAAGTGATTGTTCTTCCTTCTAACTCCACGCGGCAACCATGTTACAACGAACTCCTCCATCCTGAGTCTTAACCATTCTCAGGGCAGCTTGGCAAGACTCCCCACATGCAGCTACTCTTGGTCACTGGTTATGAGCCCTGCTCATTCAAAAAAAAAAACGATCCCTCTACCCCACTTTTTGGTGTGTGTCTTCTCTCCTGAGCACAGTTAGATTGTCTGCTAAGAGGAGGGAGGGAGTGGGCGTGAGACCTCTCACTGATCCGCTTTGCTTCCAGCTCCTCCCGTGACTCCTACCAAGCTCTTTCACACACTGGGACGGATCAGATAAAAGGGCACCCCAAGGAGCTCGTCACTGAATGAAACAAGCCAGGAGGGATTTCCTCATGACTTTTCTTCCAGTTCATCAGCTCCTATGGGCTAGCTGCATCTCCTATCGGCTCTATCAATTAGAAACAGGCTTATACTGAACTGGGACAGTACTCAAAATCCTGGATGTTTTTTGGGAGCTCTGGTCTCACTAATACACCCTCACCCCTTAGTTGCTGCATCAGCCACCTTGCAGACCAGTGTGTCAAAGCAGAAAACCACCAACTGGACCTTTAGGGTCTACAAACGTGAAAGAATGGTTAAAATGGGGAGCTACCTTCTCAGCACTCTCCACTGTTCCGTGTCCCTGTGTCTCTTCACCCGTTCAGAAACCCAGCATCCACTAAGCAACCTCCAATTAGGAAGTAAAGGTCCGTTCTCCTATTGTGTAATGGGCTGCCATTCTTGCGCAGTAGCGCTTGGGTCCACCAAGGGAAATACTCACCCACCCCCAATCACCACACCTTGCCTGCTGGAGAGTAGACTCTCAATGGACCAGCGAAAGGATTGTTGAATGCAGGACTGAGCATCCAAGCTGAGCTAGCATTTTTCCATGGATTCCTTTAGCACATGGTTGACCTCAATTGCCAGTGACTCTGTGCAGCTAAAAATGCTTGTGCTTAGCATTTCATCAGCTGTCAGCATCGGCCAAAGCTTCAGGACAGAGAAAGTCTCTCCCTGTCACTGACTAGAGCCCTCACTAGGAGAACCGTAAGAGTCGCCAAGACTCCTGTGTTCATCCACAGGATGAAGAATCATGACATTCATAGTCAGCCTTACCTCCAACTTGGTCTGACCACTGGCCAGGGCCTGCTGCAGAGACACCACATAGAGTCAGGCCTGGGAAGAATTTTAGAAACAATAAGAAACTATTTTATCCAAGACTCCATTGTTTCTTGGTTTTCTCAGCAGCCCTAGATTCTTTTTAACATTGTACCACAGCAGCTCACAAGTGCCACCAGCTTCCACATCACTGCTGGGAGTAAGGGGACACTGGACAGGAGCACCTCAAACACTCGTGATACATTGACAAGAAGTCAAGCCTCAAGTTTATGTTCAGTCCATCTGTCAATCAAGCAAGTAT
The DNA here is from genome assembly GCF_982192425.1 of Myodes glareolus. NCBI lineage: Eukaryota > Metazoa > Chordata > Mammalia > Rodentia > Cricetidae > Myodes > Myodes glareolus. The sequence goes on from NC_142031.1 coordinate 63,188,662, forward strand.
CCTCTGTCCTGTTCTTCTCCTCGGTCATTCAGTGGAGCAAGGCTGACATGGACATTTAGTTATAAGAAAGGACAGGATGAACACCGCATGAGGAATGCAAGCGCTGGGGAGGGGGATCCCAACCTGTGTGAACCAAAGCATAACAGCGAGTTATTGAGGGCAGTGGTTGCATTCGGTCCTCTCTGGATTCGCCTAACACGTGCCACCTAACCAACATGCCCTAGGTTGACCCAGTATGAAAGACACGAAAATGTAGAGAACTATATGAAAGTAAGTAATTAGTAAGTCTGGGTACAGCACTTGGAAGAGGGCACGTAATAGATGGGTATCCTATGTTGAAAGTCCATCAGTGTAACTCTAAAGCCCTGTCTGGCCATTGATGTTGTTTCCTCTAGGTGAAAAAGAACAAGGGAGTTAGCTATAAAGGGCAGAGAGCAGCATGGTGAGATCTGTGTTTCAGGGAGGTCTGGGTCCTGAGTGATATTAAATAAGACAGGACCATGGGTGTGTAGCTCTGTCCCACGAGGACTGGTAGTCTGGGTGCTCATACGTAGGTCATAATGAGTTGGCATGTCTACCCCTATTTAGAATGGCAGTAGAAAAGTTTAAAGTCCCCAGCCCCTCTGGCTAGCACCTGGGGAAATCTAACTGCTCGTCTACCATTTAGAGAAAAGAACTCAGACAGGCATGGGGTTCCAGCAGGCAGAATCCTGGCAGCAGTGGGGAAGTTAGTCTCCTAACTAATATGGTGCTCTTCCAGGGTCTCAGCAGGGCTCAGAGACCAGCCCTCTCTGCGGTCCACATTCAGATGGACACTACAACCCCATCCTCTACCTGCTCTGCCTGCCTTGATCTGGCGCCCACAGTCACTGCGGCTCAGCTCTTTTCTATTCCCAATCTCATAAGTCCTCACTTCAGCCAAACTGAAAGAATGTCGGGCTTTAATGCATGGGTTAGAGCAAGGTAAAATTCTGGAAGACCAGCATTAGCCCAAACCACAAGTCTCTATGTCTTCCCTTGGGCTTCCTCTCACCTGGTCCCACTGCAGACCGTCCAGCCTGAAGCTTGAGAGATGGTTCTACCCTTTAGTGTAGTAGAAGAAGGCTGACACCCTTCATATACTCAGGTTTCCAGGATCTAACTCAGTCTCTTGAGGTCCAGGGTGATTCTGTTGAAAATCTAGAAAGTAAACAGATTTGTCTGTCCCCCACAGCCCCCCGCCCCGCGGCCACCAATCCTGGAACCCTAGTGATAAGACCCCAATGAGTCACCAAATCCTTCCCATGATCCTTAGCGCCCTTCCCACAACACAGGGCAATGCTCTCTACCTCACAGTTGATAACAAGATGCAATGAGATGCCTTCTGTTGTTCCGCACTTCCTCTCGCCTGCAAGAACCACGCGGGACACAGGATTCTTCTGCAGAAATAGCTTTAATGTCTCTTGGCAGCTAGAGCATAAGCCACATGGCGGAGACCCAGATATGAAGGAAGCCATCCCTTATATATGAAAACAGTTCTAGCTTCGGACGTGTCGCTCTTGGATTGGTCAACTGTCCATAATCCCAGGTGATGCCTCGGGAGTAGGCGGGGACACAGTGGGAAATTACCGAGCACATGTGCGTTCACCTGGCGGTGAAGCCGGATGTCAGCGCCATCTTGTGATGGAGAATGTGGCTGTGGCCCTCTACAGCCTTCCATGATGCAGTTAGCCTAGAACAAGAGTTCTCAACCTGTGGGTTGTGACCCCTGAGGGTTAAATGACCCTTTCACAAAAGTTGTCTAAGACTATTTGCTATCAGGTATTTACATTATGCCTCATAACAGTTGCGAGATTACAGTTATAAAGTAGCAATTAATTTTATGTTTGGGGGTCACCACAACATGAGGGACAGTATTAAAGGGTTGCAGCTTCAGGAAGGTTGAGAACCACTGTCCTAAAAGGTACAGCGACTATTGGCCTGACCAATGCCTTCTCAGCTAGCCTACCAAATTCTAGACCATTGCTATTGCTCCAGATTGCTTTAGGTAGATATCTATTTCTAAATTCTTTTCCTACACCCCCATTCTGCATCCAGCAGGCTTGGCTCAGCTGGGAGTAGCTCACCACTGCTGTGGGCTCGACCCTAGAGTGCCCTCTTGAGCCCCTCTGACGATTCAGTGTCTCCTTTGTAGAACTAGAGATTTGTAACTCCACTAGAAGGAGGAATGCTGTGGATGCCCCAGAGCCAAGTCAATTGGGCAGACATAAGTCAACCAACAACGTCCCATGTCCTTCGACAGGGAGAGCACTATTACAAAAATGTTAGCTTGCCCTCAGAGAATGGAACAGCTCAAAGCAATCTCACTCCGATACTCACGGCTTTTACTTAGTTTGGTTGATTTGCCCATGGAATTATTATTTTCAAGTTCCTCTAAGAGAATATATTTTAGTAATAATCCAAAGAAGAGGGACTGGAGTATCTCCCGTGTAATAAAATTAAAGTTTGTGAAGATGAAGATCCTATAGTATTGACAGGGGAGTGGACCGGCAGTGAGAGGGAGGGCAACCAGTTCAAGCATAGGTTTCAGTGCGGAAGAGAACGTGACGCTTCGAGACCAAAGAAACTGACTCCATGAAATCTCATAGCAGTGGTCTGGTCATTCAGTGCACAGGTGAATGTGACTGTCCAAAGGCTAATGGAGAGAGGGGGGAGCAGAAACTAGAAGGAAATATAGAGCAATATGCTGAATCTCAGGGACAAGCAGATGGCTGAGGAGCTAAGAGCATGGACTGCTCTTCCAGAGGACTTGAGAGTTACTTCTCTGCTTCTATGCTGGGTAGCTCACAATCCCCTGTGACTCTGTCTCCAGGGAAACCCACACTATCTAGCCTGCAAGGGTCACACACGTATCCCCAGACACAGGCACACAGGCATACACATGAACTTAAAAAGATAATTTACAAACAACAACAAAATGTGACACTAAAACCATCAATCATTTAGAAGGACACTGATGCATTTGTCTATATAACCAGGGGGGCCCAATCTTTTGACACTGTGGTATGACATCGTCTACAAATGTATTTGTTGGGCTTCATGTTTATAAATATCCTGGGTCACATATGTTCCAGGGGCCACCAATTGGACACACCCAAATCTAAACTTTTGTACAGCAAAACAAAGGAAGTTCCTTATTGTTTTCCAAAGGGTGGAATAGCTTCCAAAAGCTATCCGACTTTACTAGAAGTCAGAGAGATGCAGCAGTGCTTATAGCATAGAGTAGCAGTGTTGTTCTCCAATCAGAGGCAAGATTAGGGAGATTACTAACCTCCGGACTGTGCAGGATGCAGGATGAAGGAGCATCTTGATTAGCCGTCAGATGGTCCCCTGACAATATGGTTCAAAAGTCAAGTGCACTCATTCTTTTGCCAGTAATGTGTGCTTAGAAGATAACTAGATCGATTTTATAAATGGAAATATTTTACCAAGGTTTGGCGACAATGATATTTTTAACCCTTACTTGAGAGCGCAACTGTTACTCAGTAGGTTTGCCGAGTATGCATGAGGCCTGGGTTCTACACTGCCAGTAAATAAATGAAGATAAATTTTATTAAGTAAATTATATAACATGTATGCACAGCAATATTAAACACTAGAAAGAAAATCACGTATTTAAAACCAGGGACATGAAGACTTCAACGACATATCAGGAAATGAGATGTAATTATAAATTGTAAACACACATGTAGGCAGGTTTCTATGAGCTGGCGGACACACACATCCACACACAAATGACTAGAACGAGTTTATAGCTTTTTTCTCCTCTTGGTATGATTCACTGCTCAATCCCTGAGGCCTGAAATGGCCTGAAACTTTATCAGTGGTCAATAAATACTTATCAAATCAATGGATGGGCATCTAGAAAATGTTCATTACGAATGAACTGTGAGCGGTAGGCTTTTGGATAATTGTTCCTCAGTTGCTGTGTTTCCAATTTTGTTTTCATATATGTGCTTTGTCTTTATAGTCGGGGGGAAATGTTAGCTACACTGAAGGAAGCTCTGTTTTTAAAACCATGTGCCACGCATGTCCTTTAGCAATCCCCCAAGTGAGCCATCCATCTTTCGGAAAGAGCTATGAGAGAAGGAAACGCTAAGGTTGGTCTTAGAGACACCTCTTGGTTTCATTTCATAGTGAGACTAAGAAAAGGACTTGTGTGTTGGAGCTGGGGAAAGGCCACCTTCAGTTATTGAATCCCTCAGGAAATGCTAATTCAGGGCTCTGTGCTCTAACGCATTGATGACACATAAGGAAATCAGGTCTGAGCATTCTCTGAAGGGCATCACAGCAGAGCTGTGGGGGAGGGGTGCCTTTCCATGGTGGACACTGGGTGCTGTCCTCACTGAGAGGGGACACCACTGGTACAGCAAAGGGTGAGACTGAAAGGAAAAGGCCTGGGGCGGGATGAGAGGGGGAGTACAGAAGCTCCTATCAAGGAGAGATGCTAAGGACCAGGAGAAACCATCAAGGAGTGGGGGTAGCAAGGTGCCCAGCAGGATCAAGGTGGGCAGAACCCAGGAGGACTTCTTGTAATAGTAAAAAGTATAGGAGTGCGTGAGACGGGTTACATGCTGAAACTGGGAACATTCTCAAGGCCCAAGCTCAGGAAGCCTTGTGGAACCGGAACAGCAGGGTGACTTTCCTTCCAGGGCATGAGTGATGAGGGCACCCAACAGCTCACAGGAAATAAGTTCAAATTTGCATATACTCTAGTTCATCCTGAGGGCACAGACCTGAAGCAGGCAAACCTCTATGCTGGCTTCCCAGGCCTTTGCAAGAGACCAGGAATCGATGCAGCCACACAGGACTCAGAGCTCCAAAGAAACTTCCATCTGGACTAGAATTCTGCTATCCCTGTCTTGAAATTCTTCAGAATGTCTGAACCAGGCCTCCCATTTTCGTTTTGTACAGGATCCCACAAATCTGGTGTGGGGTCTTGGCCAGAGCAGAGGCAGACTACCCCGGCAGTCCTCAGAGAGAAAAATAGGTATGTGTCCCCTCCCTCTCCAGCGTGTTCATTTAGAGGTCCTTTCAACACATCCTCCAGCAGAAAGGCCACAAAGCAAACATGCATGCAAATGGGTCCAGTCAGTGAGATCACCATGTCACATGTCATAGGCATAAACGGTGCCAAGTTAAAGATTCAACTGACACTGCCATTTCTCTGGGTCAACAAAGTAAGAAGATCCTCAGGTAGGAGCAGAGAAAGGGGCAGGATAGGTGATGGCAGCCAGGAGTCTGAATACTGTATAGAAGAGACCAGCTACCTCAGGGGCGTGGCCTACAGCTCAGCCTCATACCCTCTATGTACCCAGTGTCGTTCGTCACCTTTTCTCAGAGACTCTGTCCAACCTGCATAGCCTCCTGCCCTCTCCCCAAGAGTCCTGCCTCAACTTCAAGAATTTCTTACTGATTGCGCTTTGTTGGCTCTGACTGACAGCTAGGCCTGAGTAGGAAGAAGCTCAGAATCCAGCCCAGCTCCACACACACCACATACACAAACATACACAACACACACACCAGACATATACAACCAAACATACACACACACCACACACACAAACACAACACACCATATACACCCCACAAACCACACACACATACCATATATAGAACACACACAAGTCAGACACATACAACACACCACACACACCATACACACACAACCACACACATGTACCATACACACAAGCACACACCTACATTCACAGCAAACACATACACGCACTACACACACCTACACACACACAACCACACACATACCTACACACAAACACACACAGCACACACAGCAGACACACAACCACACACACACTTGGCTCTGGTCCCGGAGGCACTTGAGCTGCAGGAAAAGAATGTACAGCTCTCAAGAGAAATGTTCAAAGGTGGTAGAGTCTGAGCTCTGGTACTGTGCCAGAAATGTCAGAGGCGTGCTGGGAATGACGCACCAGAGTATTTCGCTTCACCAGAAGAAAGCCCTGGGCAACAGGGCAGCCATGAGCAGCCGTGATAACAGGTAGTGGGAGAAATGGAAAACTGTAAATATCCATGATGGGATTCTGCTTGGCGAGATCTGGGTTTGGGTCACTGTCTGGTGACCCCCTAGCTTATTCTGGTTTTCAGTGCAAAATCTCAGAGACTGAGGTCAGAAGTCTGCACCATCAGGAACTCTCCGGCTGGTCTTCTGGCACTTGCATCTGAGCTCTGCCATTTACTGTGTGGTCTTAAGAAATACGTTTTCTAGGCTAAGCACTTTAGTCTTCAGAGACATCACGAATTATGAAGTAGACTTTACAACCAGTATCCACATGCTAAAGGCAGGAGAACTGGGAATGGGTTGCTTTTTTTAGCATCTTTGTGTTTGGCATCTTACAAATGCTTTACATAAGCTATTGCATCAACTCTCCCAACCACCCTCGGGAATAGACTTCACACACCCAAAACGGAGGCTCAGAAGCACAGAGCTCCGTTCAGATAAACGCATTCAGAGTTTGACACAACCCCTAGAGCTCACTCATTGCTCTAAAACAATCAGTCCTGTCTTGGAGCGGGAAAAAGCATTACTGTGTCTCTCTCGGGGGAGCAGGAGTTGGGATTTACTGGAGTAACATCTCAGGAAAGTTACATAAAGCCGGAGTGATTTCTGCACTCTCCCTGATAAACAGCAACCAGGGATGAGGAAAAAAAAAAAATAGGGAAATGGAAGGCGTTACTCTGGCATACACAAAGGTATCCCATGATGGGACCATGGATCCCACCAAGCCCCACACATAAGCAGAAGTCCTGACTGCCTCCTTCTCACTGACTGGCTGACCTAGGAGCTCTGGGCACTCCTGACATGGAGGGCAGAGTGCTTCAGCCAGATCTCATAGACTCACAGCCTTCCTGCTTCACATGAAAACTCCAAATGCCTGTGTCATGACGGGCACATGTTCCTGTTCATGCATGTTTTCATAGCCTGTGTTTCTAGGACACATTCTTTGGAATTGTTAGTCCTCTAAGAAAGATTAAACAGTAGCTGGTAGCTGTGAGTCTCACGAGGCTATTGAGCACCGGGAGTATTCAAAGACACCCTCCCCCAGCCCGTAAAATCTCATTAATAGTTTTCATGTTGATTCAGTGTTGAAATGGCATTGGCATGATGGCTTTTAAATATAAGGGGTTAAATCAAATACATTTTTTGAAAATCTATTCTCTTGTACTTTTCCAGAGATAGTCATAGTCTGCCTTGTATCTGGAGAGCGCTTTAGAAGTTAGGAAATATTTCCCTTCCGTTCTGAATGAGTCACTGAAAAGCTACACCTGACAGGACGCCCCTCAGGCATTCTGTTCCAGTTTCCGGTTTGTAGACAGAGAAACTGAGGCACTGAATGAAGAAATGAATCTGGTGCTTGGGCGTCATCCCCACTCTGACACGAACACCAAGCTCATCCCTTCGCTACCCTTGGGCTTGCCTCTGTAGGTGTCTTGCTCTTAAGCACCACAGGGCCTGCCCTCCCCTGAGGGAAGGCCTAGAGATCTCTGCTAGGAGAGGCATCTTTATTCATGAACCTGCTGGAGGGAGCCCTGGGAGGCTGTGGGAGGCTGCTCTCTGCTTTCCCTGCAGACTCAGAGATAAATATGGAACTGTGAGGAGAGTTTCCCTGCTGGGAGTCAGGACAGCCAACAATAAACAAGGTTGGGTAGCAGGGAGACTCCTTAGGCCTAGCCCAGCCCCCAGCCTAGGCCTCCAGCCTGTTCCCCTTCAAGCAGGTTGTGTCACTCGGCAGCTAGAGGCTGGGCTTCCATTCTAACACTGCCTGCTTTGTATCCCCAGTACGGCACCTGCCAGCCTCAGCCTCCTCCACCACCTGCCCCTTCCAGGGTGCTTCGCTGACAGTCCAGTGTGTCTAAGTTTCCTGATTCAGACCCTGAAGAGCCCAAGAAGTCCTCAGAGCTCCAGTGGGATCTGAGGCTGTGGGTGCTATGATGCCTTCAATATGAAGAACTCAGATCCTTGAGAGTTTGCATTTTCCCAAGACTCCAAGAGATGAACCTGTCCAGGGTCGTTTAAGAAGTCCAGCTCTACCAGTTAGAGCCAGTCATGGTGTGGGGCTTATCCTGTACCCACTGCAACAGGTGTCTGGCATAGTGTGGGATCCAAATTCTAACCACAGGCAGAGACCTCTATCGTTTCCTTAGGTTGATGCAGTACTTCCCTAGGCGTGGCCCACATAACACGCCCTATAAACACATACACATACTTATGCACACACTTGTGCACACATTGCACATATGCATTCTTAAACAATAAATGCATCCATATAGGCACACACATACACACAGGCACACACATTCAAACACACACATACAGGCATATATGTATGTACATACATAAGTACATACATATATGTACATACAAGCACTCACGTACAAACACACATACGGGCATATATGTATGCACATACACAAATACGCATACACACAGGCACATGCACATACATGTATACACACATGCATACGTATATACATAAGCATGTGCACATACACACCTGGTTCTTCTTGAACAAGTAAGCTAACAGCCCTGGGTTTTTGCCAGAGGCCACAGGCACTAAGCAATGTCTGAGCATTTTGACTGATCTGAGAACGGTCAGCACTGCTGAGCCCCTGGCTGTCTAGGCCTCACTACAATGGATGCAGATGGTCCATAATGACAGAAAGGAGAATCCTCACTTGTTCACATCTGTGTTTTCCATTTTAGTTTGATAAGAAGTGTGGGATATCTAACCCTCGGTCTTACTGCCTGGGTTCAGATCCTGCACTAACTAGGTATGTGACCACTGGCAAGACACACAGAAGTTTAGTGCCTCTACCTGCCCATGTAATGGCATTGCGGTGGTTCCCAGCTCACATCCCAAGATGGAGAGAGGGTTATATGCATAAGTGAATACTGGAAATGTGCTTAAACAATGCCTGGCTTGCCGTGCTATGAAGGATGATTAAATCAGTGCTTTTTGTCAGATACAATATCAAAATTGACCATTTACATTTATCATTTATCCTAATGATACAGATTTATCATTCCGGAGGTCGGCAGGGGTGCTAAAGCTCAGAGAATAAACTCCCTCTTCTGTGTAAGAAGCACAGACAGACAGAGAGCTAAGCTCTTTGCCCAACATCAGTCAGTCAGGACGTGACCCAGCCTGCCTCTTCACTGGGCCCTGCTTCTCATCACCACAGTCTGTGGGATGTTTGACAGCAGACAAAGTCCCCGATATGGCACTGGAATACACCTGACCACCAGCGTGCCCACTTGCCCTTTGCCCAGGGGTGTATGAGGAGCCTTGCTATGATGCCCCTGGAACAGACTCCAGGGTCTCCCGAGGCACCGATAGCTAACCCCTGGCTTGCTTCCTCTGTACCGCTGAGTTAAGAATTGATGCAAATTTCCTAGCATTATTCCCCAGAAGAGATCTGGCAAAGATCAAGGAGGACGGTGCTATACCAGGAAGGCCCTTCATGTAACATACCCCGAGGGTACCTAGGTTTCTCTTGGAATTGTCTATGTGGTGACAAGCAGGTAGGAAGCAAGATCTCCAAAGTCCTGCTGTGGTCACCCTATTAAGTTCCTTGTGTTTGTGCGCACGAATTGTAAAGGCCGCATGGGTTGATTTTCGACTTTTCCAGAAGTCCTTGTCCCTGTCTAACCTTCCGTTAACCCCTCTCAAAAATCTGGTTATTTTAAACTGACTTCCTCCTAAACCTAGCCTCTGGGGCCAGCACCGTATAAAAAGAAAGCCAGGAGGTTCCCAGTGACCCCCTGGGAGTATATGAACTTGCTGGTCTTCTCGAGACCACTGGTAGGGAGGCATGTGTGGCTCAAACTACCCTAAAAATGAGAACTTGAATGCCTCAGAATTTTTCCTCTTGCCACATCTCTTGCCTCAGCTGAATCACTGATACTGATCAGATCTGGCTAACCCGGGTCTGTCAGGACTTGATTGTACTAGATTTAGAACTAGATGGACCAGTATAAGCCCTACGTGTGCTCCAGGGAACACCCGTAGCCCTAGTATTGGCCAGTGGAGTTCACCTTTGCCCTTCCTTGTGATACTAAGTAAGTTTGTGGTTCTACATGTCCCTTCCCAGCCATGTGAGATCTGGACCTAGACTTCTTTTCTTAATGTTTTTCTGCATATATTTAGCATCTAGCCAAAACCTAGTACAGTGTTTCTCAACCTACCCAATAGTGCAGTCCCTCAATACAGTTCCTCGTGTTGTAGTGACCCCCTGCAACCATAAAATTCTTTTCATTGCTACTCCATAACAGCAATCTTTCTTCTGTTATGTATTGTAATGTAAATACCTGGCGTGCAGATAATCTTAGGTGACCCCAAAGGAATCACAACCCACAGGTTAAGAACCACTGACCTAGCATATGGTGGGCATCCCTGGGATGCTGACCATTTGTTCTTCACTCCTATATTTCTCCATCAAAGAATGAAACAGGGCTGGGATGCAGCTAAGTTCAGTATCCAGCGCCACACAAACAGGACTTGCAAGCCCATACCTATAGTCTCAGGACTGGGGAACTAAAGGTAAAAAGATGGACAGTTCAAGGTCATCGTCAGCTCCATGTCAAATTGGAAGCTATCGCGAGACACACGATATTCAGTCTTTAAAAAGAAAGGCAGCAGGGTGGTAGTGGTGCATGCCTTTATCCCAGCACTAGGAAGGCAGAGGCAAGTGGATCTCTGTGAGTTCGAGGCCAGCCTGGCCTACAGAGTGAATTCCAGGACAGCCTGGGCTACACAGAGATACTTGTCTTGAAAAAAAAAAACAGAAAAAAAAAGAAATAGAAAAGAAAGAAGAAGGAATGAAAGAAGGAGAGAGTAAAGGGGGAGGGAGAGAGAAAGGAAGGAAGAAAGGAGGGAGAGAGAGAAGGAGGGAGGGAGGAAGGAAGGAAGGAAGGAAGGAAGGAAGGAAGGAAGGAAGATGGATGAATGAGCGAAACATCACTCCCTTCTTCATATTCTTGGCACATATATGGAGTACAGACTTCCTCAGACATAAAGTACTAATAGTAGTAATAATAACGGTATCTTTCATCTGTTGACTTATCATCAAGCAAATGCTATGAAGAACTCAGCACATCATCTGCTCAATCCACTAGCTCTTCACAAATGGAAGGGCTGGTACCCATCCCAGACATTCTGACTCAGTGTATCCTTACATCAGCCTAGCCTTAAGGCTCGTTCACCCTCAACCCACCTCCTCATCCTTAGGAAGAGACTAAGACTTTGAAAATGATTACAAACTTTTGGATCAAAGTCCTACATCTAGTAAAGTGCACAAGTGAGATCCAATCCCTAATCCCTGGTCCCCAAAAGCTTGTACCTACTACTGTGGCATACTACCCTCATTGTGTGCATGTGTGTATGCATGTGTGTGTGCCTGTGTGCATGTATATGTGTGTGTGTGTTCATCTGTGCATATACATATGTTCTTGTGTGGAAATGCATGTATAAGAAGTGTGCCTTAGATTAACACATGACATGAAGCCTGGCTGTTTTTCTTACATAGGTCCTGAAGTTCAAATTCAGATCCTCATGCTTACACGGCCATCGCTTGAACAACTGAGCTGTCTCCCTAGCAGCCCATCCTCACTTCTATACGTGATGGGGGTCTCTTGATCTCTCTTTCTGCTCTCAAACCTCATCCTACACCTCACTAGTAGAGATGACACTATGTGGAATATATATAATCTGAAAACTGAAGACAGGGCAACAATGGTGGGCAGGCTTTAGAGGAGCACACTAGAACAGGATGATTCCTTCCCCCAAGAAAGCAGAGGACATATGTATATTCTTGCAACAGGACTGAAAATATTCATTTATCATCACAATCATTCAGATTTTATGACTGGAACTTTCATACCATGCACTGTCTTTGCTTCCACCAATCCTGTAGAAGAGTTCTGTACCCCCCTCTCAGATCACAAAGTTGGTGACCTAGTGTGTAGGGTTCTGAGAGGTAGGCAGGCTGGGCAGTCAGCTCAGTATCCCTGTGAGGCTGTGCAATGAGTTGGGTATGGGATACAATGAGAATCGATCTGAAATAAAACACTTTGTTCTGGAGAGGTCAGGGAGAAAACAAATAATCAGGTGAAATCTACCATGTCACCCACTTGAGAACAATGGAAGAGAGAGTCAGACGAGTAGTCTCATCCCACCTTTCCCTGTGACAGCCACTTCTCCACCAGCACCGTCAAGGATGCTCACAGACTGTTTAGTTCCAAAAATCAGTTAGCTTTAAGAGCAACAAAACAACCTCCTTTCTAATCCACCAGATTGACTCTAAGTGGAAATGCATGACAGTTTCCAGGCTGTGATTTATTATTGACCTCCTCTGTTGGGATCAAATGAGAACAAGTTGGTGGGTCATGATTATCATCAAGTAAAGTTAGAGGAATCCCCTGTCCCTAATCAAGATGCCATTAACCCAATTTACACAGAAAATTGTGTATTGAGTAAGAGGAAGGAGAATTGATTTGGTCCATATAGTCAAGAGTACACTTCAGGATCCCTAATACTTCCAAAAGGACAGAGATAGAGATAAGACAACAATGAAAGACAGAGATACAAATACAGAAATAAGATAGCAACAGAGAGACAGAGATAGGGAGACACAACAACAGAGATTTACTTTGGAATACAGGAATATAATATAGATTTATGGATACATAGACTTAGATATGAGCACTGAGAGATAGATAGACAGATAGATGATAGATAGATAGATAGATAGATAGATAGATAGATAGATATGATAAATGGATAGACAGACAGATCGATATATGCATACATACATACATATTCACTTTCAAAGTTTGATCGTGGGGTAATAAGTGCTATTTATTTATTTGGGGGCTTGTTTAGAAGGGACTGTTGTATGTTTAAGACACTATCTCACAGCTCAGGCTAACCTTGAATTTTCAATCGCCCTGCCTCAGTTTCTAGAGTTCTGCAGTTGCAGGCACACACCACTACATGCACTACCTATCCATCTACATGCTTCTCTATCTACCTATTTATTTTATATTTTACTCAGAATCAGAAAAATAAATAAAACATCCTAGCCAAAGGGTGTCCTGGAGCTTCTCTGATTTAGCCTTCACTTTACACCCATAGTAACAGAAGCCTTAGAGGTTATCCACACCCTGAGTCTCTGTCACTTCGGTCCTGTATCTTTTCTTTTACAAGTCACATTCTTTACCACTCCTAGTACAACAGACACCCTATATGGCACCTACACAATGCACCAGATCTTACTCTGAGAAGAAGTGAAGAAACAATAAAGATCAAAATACCAGACTTTCCTTACTGTTAAGGTGATTTTGGCGGTTCCCAATGTGAGAATTCTAAAGACTGCTGGGGCGGGGCGGGACGAGGGGGACCTGGAAGTGAACATGTCTGGGTGTCTAGGCAATCAACCTCGCTGGTGCTCTCAACTATCCTGCTTAGGCCATGAAATATTATGTACTCTGACCCAAGCACCAAATGCCACCTCTCTAGAAACTTAATTTAGCATTGGCTTTCTTCTCAAAGCTCAATGTCATTTGCAAGAACCATAAATAAGCATTATTTGCAATGACATCACAATGCTGGAGAGGCACAACTATGAGAAAAGGGTGCTGTTATAGACAGGAAGTAGATGGGGCAGCTCTGAGTCCTGAGTGACCTGCTGGGAAGGAGGGAAAGGGTGAGTGTTTCCCCCCCCCCCCACCGCCATCACCTTCCTGAAAGCTCAGGTGCTTGGGACACAGCCTGTGACTGCATCTACCACAACTGAGTTTCCTCAGCAGGAGGGCAGACGTTGGCACTCATTCATATCCTCCAGCATTTTTTCTCTTTAACCTCCCTCTACCCAGGCAGAGCTCCCATGAGTATCTGTTGAATGGACACATGAGCAGGAAACTGGTTTTGGTCTCGCCATCTCTAATTAAGGGGATCTCTCTCCCTCTCTCTCTCTCTCTCCCTCCCTCCCTCTCCCTCTCCTCTTCCATCCATGTGATGAGAGTGCTCATGCTGAGCTGAAATGATTCATTACCATGAGTCATCCACTAAAGTAGTAATGACAATGAGACTTGCAGTCAAATGGTAAGCCTCCCTCTGCACAGTTGACTTCAGGACCCTTCAGAACACACTTCTCCCCTTGGACTGACCACTGGGTGGGGCTGCAAGGGGCGCCACCTGTTGGAGCAGGTTTGTTATGCTGTTGTTTACACATTCAACAGATGTTTATTCAACACTTACTGTGTACCTGGCCTAGTACCAGGCACCAGAGACTAAAGTGGTGGCCTTCCCTGTTCTATTCAGGTCACCAATGACCTAAGTCAGTAGTCCTGTGGGCAACTTCACGACTGTAATAACGGTCGTCAAAGATGTGAGTGCAGCAGATTGATCTGACCCAAGAACTGAAAAACGAGCATGAGGTGGGTGGACAATGTTAGGACTATTTCTTAAGACAAGCCTCTCTGCCCACACAAATAATTCCAATCAGACCAAATAAAAGATGTCCATGTTTAATGCAGTACTTCTGTATGGCACCGGGAAAGCATGGCAAAAGAGAAGAGAGAAGGGGAGACCAGGCAAAACCCGGAGACCACGTGTTCATTCTCTAGGGGGCAGCCTAAATCGCCTGTGGGAGTGGTCCTGACCCTCCCTGGGGAGGGGTCACCACTTGGCAGACTTTCTTGACCCTCCCCGGGGAGGTGAAGTTTGGACTGAGGCAACTCTCAGGGGAGGGGGCTTCTAAAGATGGGTACCAGGGACTAGGATGAGGCCCCCAACTTAATAGACAGATGGTTAAAAGAGGAGCATTTCCAACAATGGCAGTAGCAGGATATGCTCCACACACCGCAGGGCTACAGTCAGAGGGCACAGCAAGAGCCTGGAGGGGTTAACAGAAAGCCCAGGAACAGAGACCTTGAAACAGGACAGAAATGTGCCAACAGCAGTTGGAGTCCTGGGAGGATCCTTGCTTCCTTTGGAGTTATGGGGAGAATGGACTGGAGACCAGGGAGTGGATGAGCAGGAGGAGTCAAGAGCTAACAAGGTACCATGTCAGCGGAATTAACAGGATGGCCAAAGCATTGGGGTCACATTCAGGATTAGAGCTCATGGGGCTGAAAAGCTGGTGGCCAAAACCGAGTACCAGGTTGACCTTAAGGACACTTGTCAGCCAGAAACCTAGCACAGGTACACTTTAGTCTGTTACGACATCGCTTCTCCTTCCAGGAATAACATGACCATCCTGTTGTCATCTTGGAATAAAGATGCCCTGAGCCTGGCAGTGATGGAAGTAACCAGACTAGCACATGATGGCTAGGTCTACGGTAGTGGCAATGAAGTTGTACATACTCCACAGAAGGAGAAAGGGTCACATGACCTTCAGCTGGGATCCCAGCTGTCACTCACTCCTCTCCTCTATCCCTAAGCTGAAACATATTAGGATATATATAGGAAATAGAAAGCTGACTACAAATGAGACTCCAAACTGCAACTTCTCTGAGGTCATCGTCCACAACGGGATAAGACTTTGCAGTTGTGTGGTTGATTAGGGGTCGTCCATATTCTGTGAGTGACCCTTTCCCCCTGCTTTGTAAGTAAGTTGGATAAACACATAGATTTGACAAGTCCAATTTTGGTTTATTGTGGGTTTTCTATCTGGGGTATATACATACATACATACACACATACATACATACAAACATATATACACACATGCATGCATATGTATATATGTGTGTATATGTATGTATGCATATGTATATGTGTGCATGTATGTATGTATGCATATGTATATGTGTGTTTTCACATCTGCTCAGGAAATGTTAATGCAGCACACCCCAACACAGATCACCTATTCACCCAGTGGCAAGAGGGTTGCTGAGCACTCCAGTTACAGATACTAGAGAGCCTATTATTTACTCCCACTCACGAGGGCCATAGGAGAAGCTGGCCAGGCAGACAAGAATCACAGCTCCTGGGGCAGGCATTAGCACTGAGCACAGCTCCAAAGTGCTCACCTCTGAGGGCTCCCACAGGAGTGGGCAAGCCCAACAGGCAGACAGGCTACACGAGAAACAGACTAGGAGAACACAAGAGCCCAAGAAGGAACCTTGGATGTGCAACATAGCCAAGGAGATGACAATCCCAAAAGACAATGTGCAGGTCCTGTTCTTGGGACTGATGCAGGAGGAGAGGGGTTTCAGTTGGCAAATTTTGAAACTGGGAGGGACCAGAACTTTGATGAAGACAGCGCTAGGTCTGGCCACACCTTCTCATATCCCTTAGTGGTTTTATCTTACGCTAATCACTCAACTGCTTAAATTTTATTCTTTTGAGTGGTGGGGAGGTTGCCAGGGCAGAGGGCTGATATAAGAGGACAGGGAAATGAATGCAATCCAGATGCATGATGTGAAAGATACAATGAACAAATAAAAGGAAAGCTAAAAAGAAAAAAAATAGCTTTAAAAGTACCACAGTCTTTAAAAGTTCAAACACATTCAAAGTTCAGTTCCTTCAAAGAATCTAGTCTCTTTAAAAATCAAAATCTCCTTTAAAAATTCAAAATTTCTCAATATTGACAGAGGTTTCTGTCCTGCCTGGTCCCGCAGCCGTTCAGTCCCAAAGAAACACACAAAGGTCTACATTAATTATAAATTGGTTGGCCTATTAGCTCAGGCTTCTTATTAACTCTTACATCTTACATTAGCCCATAATTCTTGCCTGTGTCAGCCATGTGGTTTGGTACCTTTCGTCAGTGAAGTATTCTCATCTTGCTTCCTCTGTATCTGGGTGACGACTGCAGACTGAGTCTTTCCTCTTTCAGGAACTCTCCTGTTCTGGTTGCTCTGCCTATACTTCCTGCTTGGTCACCCCACCTATACTTCCTGCCTGGCTACTAGCCAATTAGCGTTTTATTAAAGCAATATATAAGCAACAAATCTTTACAGGGTAGAAGACCATTGTCCAACAGCATCTCAACTGTGAGCTCCTGTAAATATCAAAATTAAACAGTTTCTTAACTTTAGAAGGGAAGAATCAGGGCACAGGCACAGTCACAAAGCAAAACAAATTGGAGTAGAAACAACTCAGTGTCCAATACCTGGGATTCATTCACCATCTTCTGGACTCCTCCAAAGACTGCTTGGGTCACTTCTCTGGCTCCGCCCTCTGCAGCACACATAGCTTGTCTTCTGGGCTCCGGTTGGCTCCACTCCACAGCTACTGCTGTTCTTCGTCATCCTCCCCTGGTGTTGGCATCTCCAAACTGCTGGGGCCTCTTCCTGTGCCTGGGCTGCACTATCACCGATAACCTCTCCTGGGTTCCCTTCAGGAACTGCAACACTGTCACAAAGTGCCAAGCTTCAGCTGTTCTCCATGACCCCTTCATGCCTTCAAAACCAGCACCATCAGGATGACTATTACTCGACAAAGTTCATCTGCCAGCAGGAGATATTACTATCTTGACCAAGTCTAGAATACAGTTTCTGTGTGCCGACCCAAAGTTTAGGTTTTACTTTAGTTGTTCTGATATGTTGTTACTCACAACCGGTTCTTTAGCCCCAGCTAACCAGAACCACAGAATCTTAATTCAAAATAACAAATGGCCCTGATAGTGTTTAAACTTCCCTTTGAGACTTCCCAAGCCAGGCCTCTGTCTTCTGCACTGCCCTCAACATTCTTATCTTCCAAACTCTTACAGAATAGCCCACTGAGATCACAGCGCTAAATGGCCTTTCTAGTCCAAAGTTCCAAAGTCCTTCCACATCCTCCCCAAGACAACAGGGTCAGTCAAGGCTGTGACAGCAACACCGCACTATCCTGGTATCGACTCATTTGAGTTATGATTGCTGTTGCTGTGATGAAACACCATGACCAAAGCAACTTGGAGAGGAAAGGGGTTATTTGGCTTGTGCTTCCACATCCGCAGTGCATCACCCAGGAAAGTCAGGACAAGAACTCAAACAGGGCAGAGACCTGAAGTCGGGAGCTGATGCCGAGTCCATGAAGAGGAGTTTGCTCCCCCAGGCTTGCTCAACCTGCTGTCTTATATAGAACTCAGGACCACCAGCCCAGGGATGGCATCACCCATAATGGGCTGGGCCCTCGCCCATCAATCACTAATTAAGAAAACGCCTACAGGCTTGCCTACAGCCCTATCTAATAGAGGTTTGTTTTTGTTTTTTTTTTTCCATTGAGATTCCCTCCTTTCAGGTGACTTTGGCTTGCGTCACATTGACTCAAAACTAGCCAGCACAGCAGTTACTGTGCCCGTGTTCCTAGGTGTGGAGATGTTCAAAAAGAAAAAGAGGCTGAGATTAGCCCAGGGGCAGACTGCTCAGCCGCTTCTACCTAAGAACCTGAGTTTAAACCCTTAAACCCCAGCACTGCTAAGCAAAAACAGACAGAAGGGACAGTAGGAGGTCATCCTAATAACAACTGTGCCTTGTGAACAATGCAGTCTCTCCAAGGCCATGTACAGCACAACCACCCAGAGGCCCACCTGACTTTGGATCCCTCTAGACTTCTCCTTTAGGTTAACTAACTTACAGAATCCCATTCTGTGATCTGAGGACTGGAGGTGGGCCACCGGCAGAGTTCTGAGAGCCCATCCTCCACGGGGCCCTTGGTGTCACACCCTCCTGCCACAGCACACAGCACATCAGTAGGTTGGCACAAGGCCTAGCTAAAGGTCCAACTTGTGCAGCGCCTCCCATTGTCAGGTCAACTGAGGGATTCAAGGGGAATTGACATATCTCGTTACAGAGAAGCAAGAGGACATCTTGTCAAAAGGGGAGACCCTCCTGAGACGATCACCTTTGCCGTCCCCTGCCCCAACCCTCAACTGCCTACCCTCGTGCATGTGCCATGCTCTCTAACTGTTATATGACTTTTGGATTGGTGAGCTATATTCCACCAGCAACTAGGAGCAGAGGAGCGCTGAGTAAGGGTCAGAGGAGGACAGGAACCCGTATGGATGGCTTGATGCTCTGAGGTCATGTCTGTACCCACACCGGGTGGTCTGGAGGAAGAGGGGCCATTGGCATGACTTCTGGAAGGCACAGAAAGGCTGGGTGGGCCTCAGCACCTCTTAGAGGAAATGGACATTTCAATCCTCACTCACTCGACAGACCCTGCAAAGAAACACAGGGATAGCCCCCTGTCTCAGACAAAGCTTCCTCTGTGGAGCTAACTGATCCTGTTTCTACCAGAGGGAGAAGCAAAGAGCACAGGCATGTCCCAGGGTCTTTAGCTTCTCCTGAGTCTGAGTCTTCTCAGAGTATGGGTGTGGAGTTCAGACAGGGACTTGGGAGACTCACGTGGTACTTAAACTCCAGGCAATGCAGAATAGCAAAGGGTCCTCAGCAGCCTGGTGAGAAGCTGGGAGGAAGTGACCGCACATCTTCCTAAAGTTCAGACTCCTAATATAACATTTATTACTCTCATCTATGAATTTATGTACAATTTGTTATACATGGTTTTTAGACTTATTTATGAAGTGGTTTAATTAATATCCTGTCTTGTTACTTTTCTATTACTGAGATGCAACACCATGACCAAAGCAATATATGGAAGAGTTTAGTGAGGTTTCGAGTTCAGAGGCTGAGTCCATGACTACTGTGGTGGGGGCCATGGCAGCAGGCAGGTAGGCATGGCGCTGGAGCAGTAACTGAGAACCTATATCTAGATCCACAAGCACCAGGCCGAGAGAGCAACTGGACATTGCGTGGACTTTAGAAATCTCAGGTGCCATACATCTGCCAAGAAGGCCACACTTCCTAATCCTTCCCCAAAATAATTTCACCAACTAAGAGCCAAGCATTCCCATATATTAACCTATTGGGGCCATTCTCGTTCAAACCACCATAAAATCTTCCACTGTCATTAATGCCTTCTGTGTTTTGTTTTTTCTGTTTGTGTTGCCAACATGTAACACAAGATTGACACATAGTCGCTACTCCTGACAGGTTTTTTTTTTTTTAATTTTTGGTTTTTGTTTGTTTGTTTTTGAGACAGGGCTTCTCTGTGTATCTTGGGCTGCACTGAAACTCACTCTGTAGACCAGGCTGGCCTCAAACACACAGAGATCCGCCTGCCTCTGCCTCCCAAGGGCTGGGATGAAAAGCACGTGCCCCCACACCCAGCGTGATTTTTTTTTTAATTAAAGAATGAACCAATCTTTAACATAGCCCTTGCTTGCACTTTCACCATTTCTCAGAAGCACATAGATGCCACCAGCAGGTGGCAATGAACACAGGAGAGAATTTCGGGCTTTGGGGATGGTGGAAGCTAGGAATTATATAACAGTTCAACAAATCTGGATTTCTGTTTATTTCCTCAACCCGACTAAGAGAATCACAACGTGTGGCAGGATATCAGCTCAAATCCCGCTCTTTACAGCCTAGTTCTTAAACAAGCTCCACAATCCTTCAAGCTTTGGCTACACATCCATAAAATGAAAAAAAAAATTGGGGATAGGGGTTTGAGACAGGGTTTTTCTGTGTAGCCCTGGCAGTCCTAAGACATGCTCTGTAGACCAGGTTGGCCCCGAACTCATGGATATCTGCCTGTCTCTGCCTCCCAAAAGCTGGGATTAAAGGTGTGTATCACCACTGCCCGACTTTCAAATGAAATGGGTAGGAGCAGGTTTTATTATAAGGATTAAATAAATGAGGTAAACTAGTATCTTACATAGACATAGGTATAATCTCAATGTTCATTTTTAAAGTCAGTGTGGTGTTGCATGCCTGTATTTCTAGCACTTTGGAGATGGGAGCAGAGGGATTCAGTGTTGAAGGCCAGCCTAGGTTACAGGGGAACCCTACCTTAAAATAGTAATAAAAAATTCACTGCCAACAAAAATTACTTCCATATCAATATTTAGCACAGGAGTTGAGGCAAAATAGATGGAGTTGGAAAAAAGCCAAGAAGACTGGGGGTGGGGGGGAATGGCAGCATTCTCAGGCTCTGTTCTTCTCAAAAAAAAAAAAAAATGAGTTTTGAGTTCGTGACCCTGATTTCCTTCTTGAAGAAACTAAAGAGAGAGTGGCTCCGCTTTTCCATGATGACCCATCCAAGGTTAGATCAGGCCATCAAAAGGAGAGATGTTCTCCAATCAAAAAACCTCAGAACACAGCAGAAGGAGTTTTCAGAGGAAATCATCACTCCAGATACGTGACGGCTCTCAAGCACTCACCCGCTTCTTCCCCAGTAAATGCGAAGGCTGCTAGCGTCAGTAAATAAACCTTTTGCCAGGCACGTGTAACTTTCATAGTCCAAAATCTGTGATCGATTTCTCTCTGAAGAATTTCCAGTTCTAAATTAATTTTTAATATACTGACCTACAGTACCCAGCTATTTTTAGACAAAGCTGTCTGCTACCCTTTAACTTAAAGTATGCTGAGAGACATAGAATGCGGGGATATCACACTTCCAAAAAACGCCTGGAAAGAAGAAATGTGTCCAGTGCTCTCTGGTGACAAACCACCCTGAGGGGGTACCAGGGAGTCTTCGAAGGATTGGCTCTGTCCTAATCCAGGGTCCAATCTTATGCACCAGCTCTACCTACAGGTAGATGGGCACATCAACAACACCTGCCTAGAAAGAG